>NC_046379.1:30794983-31086650 GCF_011125445.2 Fundulus heteroclitus | reverse complement strand
GTTAATGCCATATTTAGATTGTGTTGACATCTGGGGTAATGCATACAAAAGTTCTCTACATAAAATATGCACAATACAAAAAAGAGCAATAAGAATAGCCAGAGCCGTTGACTAGGGGGCCTCGCGCATGCAATTTTTTCATTTATTTTTGAATTTCATTTTTTAAAATACATGCTTTTGTTATATATGATCGTGTCTGTTTCTGTCAAGGACGCATAAAAAAATATCTTGTTGCTATCATTGATATATCAGTGGTTGATAGGAAGGAAGAGGGGGGAAGCCAACATGTCAGCTGCAAGAGAACTCGGCAGATTTTGCAAGCATCAATCTAGTTCTGAGAAAAAGGGGGAAAAAGGAGGAATTCAGTAGTTCACTACGGGGATCGCTGGATAAATATATCAACACCAGAGAGGCGGTGACTGAGGAGATGCACGTCTGAATATCCTAATGTGGTGAAATCAACCATCTTCACCTTTACCAACACGCTGGCTAGATTCAGCTGATCCAAAATGCTGCAGGAAGAGTTCTGATGAAAATCAACAAGAGGGATCATATTTCTCCCAATTTTAGCTTCCCTTCATTGGCTTCCTGTTAAATTAAGAATAGAATTTAAAATTCTTCTTCTAACGTATAAAGCCCTTAATAATCAAGCTCCATCATATATCAGAGCTCTGATTACCCCGTATGTTCCTAACAGAGCACTTCGCTCTCAGACTGCAGGTCTGCTGGTGGTTCCTAGAGTCTCTAAAAGTAGAATGGGAGGCAGATCCTTTAGCTATCAGGCTCCTCTCCTGTGGAACCAACTCCCAGTTTTGGTCTGTGAGGCAGACACCCCGTCTACTTTTAAGACTAATCTTAAAACTTTCCTTTTTGACAAAGCTTATAGTTAGAGTGGCTCATGTTACCCTGATCTACTTCTATAGTTATGCTGCTATAGGCTTAGGCTGCTGGAGGACATCAGGGTTTATTTTTCTCACTCTGCTGAGTTCTCCTACTATTTACCAATTTGCATTTCTGGATTGTTATTTCATCTTTTACCTTTTTGTCATTTTTTTTCTTCATAGTAGGTACACCTGGTCTGGCGTTCTGTTAACTGTGACATCATCCAGGGAAGACGGATCACCCGCTATTACCATCTAATGTAGAACAGATTCCTGGATCAGTGTGTGCTTCTGTGCTTTTTTGTCTCTCTTGTTGTGTCTCTGCTCTGTCTTCTGTAACCCCAGTCGGTCGAGGCAGATGACCGTTCATACTGAGCCCAGTTCTGCTGGAGGTTTTTTCCTTCCCGTTAATGAGGAGTTTTTCTTTCCACTGTCGCTTCATGCTTGCTCAGTATGAGGGATTGCTGCAAAGCCATGGACGATGCAGACGACTCTCCCTGTGGCTCTACACTCTTTCAGGAGGAGTGAATGCTTCTTGTCAAGACTTGATGCATTTTACTGGGTTTCCTTATCCAATCGGTACAATTTGATTGAATTTGACTTTGTAAAGTGCCTTGAGATGACACGTATCATGAATTGGAGCTATATACATAAAATTGAATTGGTACAAAAACTGGGGAACGGTTCTCACTGGGGGAGGCCAGAGAAAGGGGATTCCCTGAGAGCTTTTTGTGAAGTTTACCAAAGTTATTTTTCAGTTTCACACAGAGAAGAGAGCGATGTAAATCAACACTGTAGAAGTGAGTTGCACAAGACATAGCTGAAAAAGCCTCCTGTTGAAATATGGACTCGTTTTTACTCAAAGCCAAAAATACCAGCCAGACTCACAAGGTTCAGAAGCCCTTAAACAATATTTAACTTCTTGCAAAAGTTTAATGCCGTTTCTAGTAAGTTTTAAAAAAGTGTTGATCTTTAAAATGTGAAAAAAAGTGCTGATCTAGCAGTATTTTTGTCTGATAAATTTATAACAATTTTACTTAAACTTTTTTAAAGCTTAATATCCCATCCATCAATGTTTAACTATTCATCTATCTAGAGATAGATTAGGGTAATGTGTGATCTGTACACATCCATATCAACGAGCAGGGCCGTGCACCCTGTTTGCCACAGTCCTGAGGATAGAACATAATATTTCGTATAATGAACGCACTACAACAATCAACTTTTTTTCTAACCTCAACCTAAGAAATTTTCGAATTTGGTACAATTTAAAACTGCGCAGGTGATGTTTAAATGTAGAAACAATATGCTTCCAAAGAGAATTGAGAATCTATTTTAGAAAAGAGAGGTAAGGTATAACCTGAGAGGAAAATGTAATTTAAATCAACCATGTGTTTGCAGCGCCCTTAAAAGCATGTGCACATCAGTTTGTGGAGTGATATTGTGGCTGAGATGATGAAATTAAGCAAAGTAAAAATACTGCACAATTCAAGAGACAATATGAGTACATAAATAATGTGTATAAAAATGAATGCGATAAAATGTCAGATTATTTCAACTGTTAAATTTGGTATGTATGTTTACTAAGGTCTGACATGGAATGTTATAGAGTAAATTTGTATCTGTAGGCATATTGATCTGTGTGTAGATGTACATAGCTTTACATGCATATATGTGTAGATATATGCATATTATATACACATATTAGATATATGTGTATTTTTTATTACATTGTTTTACCCGTTTTTTTAATTTCTCTGCGGCTGACAAGAAAGGGTGTAGGACATCAGTTTATATATGCATGTGTGTATGATTAATATATGTATGTATGTATGTATGTATGAATGTTATGTATAAAATATATATTATTATATATATTCATATATATAATTATATATATATATATATTATATATATATATATATGTATATATATATATATATATATGTATAATAATATATATATATGTATACATATATATATATATATGTATATGTGTATATATATATATATATATATATATATGTATGTATGTGTATATATAGGTATATATGTGTGTGTGTGTTTAGTTATGGCAAAGATCTGTTCATACAGGTTTTTAACGTTATGTTGTACATATTTTAATATCCAAGAGTGCTATAACATTTTGAGCATTTACTGATTAAAAGGCCATTTGTTAGTAGGTCCAATACCCATATTGGATCGGTTTGTCCCAAATGTTATTTATAGGACATGATAACACCAAGAGACAAGATGACACCAAGATTATTTGCTCTACTGGTGAAGGGCCAGTTAATTTGATCCAAAGGATGAATGGCACGGCAGATCGTTCCTATGGTGTTCACAAAAATAAAGTCTAATAATGTCAAACAAATCAGGAGTCAGTTTTAAGTGTTGGACCTTTGATGAGCTGTGACTTATAAAAGGTTATTTTCTCATAGAGAAAACGCATGCGCGTACACAGACATCCTTGTTTAATATGCATAATGAGGACTGTGCATTGACTTCCATAGACTTCCATTCATATTCAAGCTGTTCTATGGCCTAACCTGACCCTAGCACTAAACCCACCCTAAACCTAATTGACACCTTAGTCCTAAACCCTAACCAACCCTAGCGCAGAAAAGTGAACATGTTCACACCCAGGTGTACACCCCCCCCCCCCCCCCCGACACACATCCTTGTTTTAAATACAAAGTGAAGACCATGCCTTGACTTCCTTTGTTTTCAACCCTTTCTATTTCCTAACACTGATTCTAACCCTAAACCTAACTTTTACTAGTATATACCTAACCCTAATGGACACTTTAGTACTAAACATAACCCTAGCCCTGAAAAAAGTGAGGGCCAAAAGAAGTTTACTTTACATCAAAGTCCTTACTTCACAAGTAAAATGGGCAAAACATGTTCTCACTCAGCTACAAGTACACACACACACACACACACACACACACACACACACACACACACACACTGTGTTTAAGAGATTTAATTTATTGACCGAAGCAGGCCGAAGAGTGAATAAGAGGAGAGAGGGAGGAGACAATTGTGTGAACAGTCTTTGATCTGCTAAGTGGGTGGTCTACAAATACAAACACACACAGACACACACACAAGCTTTCGCTGCTATTCTTTTCAGAACATTGCGCTGACTTATATTCATTGTGTAGAACTAGAAGTTGAACCCTAACCTCTCGTCCAGTCTACCCAGTGCCGCTCGTCACCGAATCAAAGTTCACACCATTCTCTTTCAATCAAACCAGACCCTCTGCCTCATTTTTATAACTAGACTTAGGTATCCATAAGGCAAAATGCTGACAAAACCTCCTTATAGGTTGTTTTCAGACGAGAATGCTCTAAGCGATCACTTCAGGGTTCTAAGAACAGAGAAGTGTATTTTGGGTTCGCCTGGTCAACACCTGTAATTGTATCTAATGCTGCAGCAGCTGGAAAAAGAGCACATTATAGAGAAGTTTTTTTGGGTTAAAGGAACAATATAAGGGAATATATGACAGCAAACTGTAAAACTAAATGTAATGTGTAAGCATGCAGTTATAACATTTGTGATGACAGAAACATACTTTTTTTTTATGATGAATTACATTTGCATCACTGCTCAGCGCTGTTCAGCACCTAACTGAGTCCAGCAGGAGTTGATGATTGGTGAGTACGCGCTACCAACAATAAACCTGTTAAGTTAATTCGATATGAAAGCTCTGTTTATTTTGGCCTTATGTTAGAAACAGGACACTGTTGTCCAACTACTCTGTCCTCCCAATAGAGACTGATAACACTCTCTCTCTCTTAGGAGAGCGCGGTGGTAAGAAGGAACCACACTGGACGTGTTGCAAAGCGCAGCAAAGCAGCATACGTGCGTCCTACGCTTAGGTTAGCTTGTCATTTTAATCAGTCAATAAATGTACACCAGAAGCATAACGCTACGCGACGGCTAAATTAGATCGAAGTTCTAATTTCAGACGCGTATACACTCCTGTTTGGCAGGGAATAAATGGGAAAACATCCTGCTCACTTCCGGAAGTATCCCAAAATAAGAGTTGTTGAAAATAAAGCGCCATGTATGATGTAGCTGTGACATGCTAACAAACTAAAATATGCGATTTCTAATCAGATATGGTAAAGACACAGACTTTTAGGAGATCAAAAGTCTGTGTCTTTACGGCGTCGCTGTTTTGTGTGAACTGCGACGCCGACGGGGCGAGGAAGGTGCGTTCGACAAAGCTCTACTACGTCAGGACAGCTGCAGGACCGGGTAAATACCTCTTGTTGAGCTAAACTTTTTTTACTCCATCATGATGCAATGAAATCTGGGACAAATCAGGGGACAGCTTTTGCCAGGGACAGGTCATCCAAAACGGGGTCTATCCCCGGAAATCGGGGATGTGTGGTCACCCTACCGGAGGGGCGGAGTGATATTACACACTTGGGAAGAATAGGTACTGCGCCTTATAATCCAGTGCGTCTTATATGTGAACAAAGACACACATAGACACGTAAATTTATGGTGCGCCTTATATTCCAGTGCTGGGTTGGATTCAATGTCAGATAGTGAGAACAAAGATTATGTGCCTTTTATACAGTAAATGCAAATAATGAAACCAGATAGTTTCAGCGGGATGCAGTGAATAGGGTTTTGAAAAGGTATTTGTTTTGTTGTATGCAGTATTGCATATTTAAATATTATTGTGGTCACATTCAAGCTAATTAATTTATCTTAACGGTATACAAAAGTCATTTTGCTTTATCCTGTCATAAACACGGGTGTTGTTCTTCTGTTGGAGTTTGTTCAAAATGTAAACTAGCAATATTTGATGGCATACAAACTAATATTGAGCCATATATGTTATAGCTCTGATCAAGGTGAAACAGTCAAGTCGGCTGCAGCAGTGTTTGCACAGGATAAGGTAGTGCTTTAATGAACGGCTGCTACTACTTACCCTTGTTTCTTTTTCCTTTAGTCTAAACAGTTTGAACGGATGGATGGGTTTTAAAGATCATAGACTAGTCATCTGTAAAAGTAGTTAATTATTATGATCAACTAATGTATTTTGTTAAGGCCAAAATTATTCATACACCATTGGAGATTTACATTTAAAGTAATCTTTTATTTTAGGAGCACGTTCCTTATGACTAGAGGTAATATTAACATGTTTCAGCAGCCCAGCCAGAGTCCTGACTTGAATCTGATAGAGGATTAGATTAATGGCAGGGAAGCCTTCCAAAGTCAGGCTTGGAGCGCGTCACCAATGATAAATCATCCAAACACCAGAGGAAACTTGCAAAAAGCTGCACAGTGATTATAACAAGAATTTGGTTGTTGTGATTCTAATAAAGATTTTCCCATTATTTAAAAGGTATAAATAATAGTTTTAACAACATTGAAATAAAAACAGCAATTAATTATTTTGTATGAAATGCCATTATCATTGTTTTCATTATTGTGTGAGAGTTACGTGCCTTTCCTGTCAGAAACAAACTTCTTAGTTAAATTAAAGTAATTTTAAATCCTTCAGATACGAATAATTTTGGTCTTAACTGTAGATTAGGACATCCTTCTGGAGAATATTCCAGAATGGAAACACTTGCATTAAGCATGTCTAATCAAAGTTTTGACATGATCAGCATGAACAGTGGGGCTACTTACTACTGAGTCCTTTTTTTGTCACCCTTAGTTCAGATGTTTGTTTCTTCTATTTGCATTAAGAGGTTTAAAGCACAACCTGCTTACAATCCAAAAGCATGAAATATGTGTACTTGTAAGTTTCTCCCCGGTTCTAAACATTTCATCAGAAGTATCTTACAAGCTGGAATTGGACCATGACTGAAAAGTTCTTAGAAATATAAAGCTGCCAATAAATCCTGAGATGATTGATTGATGGTTTGTGGATGTTCAAGCATTCAGAGGAAAAACATTGAAATGTTTGGGTGTAACTGAAAACGCATGGCTGCTTGGTCTCCCGGAACTTATCTGTTATGGAAAGAGAAACCTATTGGTTGTGCTCTTGCGCTGATCTGATTAAACGGAGGAACCTCAGACCCGAAGCTGTGGCACTCATGAGCCGATCCATGTTGTGCATCATGTATGTTCTCTGCTCCCTTTAATATACGTGAATGTGGAGTGTTGAGGGGGGGGGGGGGTGTTCTGTGTGTGCCGTGTCTATCCTTGGCTTAATGTCCATATCTAAATTCATGTGCGGCGTGGTGGCAGTGTGGTGACGGCGGGCCGGATCACAGGCGGATTGTGTTGGATTTGACTTGAAGCCTCTTTAATCATCGTAACGCCATCATTAATATTCATGCAGTCAGCTGGAACACCCGGCACTCACAGCTCCAAACTTTCAGAACAAAATGTATTAAATACAGCTTAAAAAATTAATGGACTTTAGTAGATATTCCATAAAAATAAAGGGCGGAGGCAGGGGACACACAGCTCCCCTTGTCTTCCCCCTTCTCCTCTGATTGGTTTATGCAGATTGCTTCTCTGATTGGCCTTTGTGTTTTCCCTTTTTTCTGCAGATTTTTTGGACTTGGATGAGACTTCAAAGCGACTGCGAGGCATGAACGGTCATTTAGAAGGATTTAAGCACATTATCACATCTGTAATTGTACATGAATAATAAGGAGAGCTGCAGCGATCAATTAGCTCTGAGTCCACAAAAAGATCAGAAGCATGGGGAGGCCGACGATGGCAGGAAATTAGAAAAGTTTCAAAGTGAAGAAGAAAAGATGTCTTTTTAACTGTATTTCAACTGCTTCTCAGCTAGAGCCCTAGCTTTTGGGTTTGTTGTAGTAAACCTGAGTGACTAACACACAACAGTTGTGTTGATCATATTTTCACATGTACTGACTTATTGAAACGGAAGCGATCATAAGAGCTATAGTTGATAAATGTCATACATTTTTGACATGTTTCTTACCATAATATCTGGGAATGGAATACGTCAGCCTAATGTTTAGAGATTAGGACAGGTTTAACTTTTCAGCAGTAAGTGAGGCAGTAGAAGTCTCTGAGAGGGAAAATCACACAACAAACTGCTGTTCCAGTGCAAAAATATACTGAAATGTTTGCAACAAAAATAATACAAACTTCATCATCATCGTCATCACTATCAAACTGAACGGTTTAAAGTCACTCAGTCATTATTTCTGGAAAGGCAGCCATTAGAATTTTATGATCTCTGGCTTTGACCCGTTCATACCAAGGCTCGCCCAGTCCCAATTTTTTTGTGAGAGCCTAATATAATAAAGAAACTGGGAATATCGTCAAGAATCAAGGATTTTTTATTGTCCCTACGTGTTACCATTTTGAAAATTTTTATTGAGCCAGCCACTGGCTCAGGATGCACACAAACAATACAGTTAGACACAACAGACATGGACATTATTATTCTTATTATTTTTTAATATAGAAATTAAATTAAATTCAGTTGACTGCACCGGCCAACCGCACTTCCTGAAAAGCCCAAGCATGCAAAGTATTCTTCAGGGTCTGCTAAGACTCGTGCCGAGTTCCGAAAGTCAGTCCTTTTTAAACGATATGATTTACTGTGTTGCATGAATTAATCACTAGAAGCTGCTTTGA
Source organism: Fundulus heteroclitus (assembly GCF_011125445.2). NCBI lineage: Eukaryota > Metazoa > Chordata > Actinopteri > Cyprinodontiformes > Fundulidae > Fundulus > Fundulus heteroclitus. The sequence continues at coordinate 31,078,169 of NC_046379.1, read as the reverse complement.
TGATACATTCATGTCTGTAGTAAATTCGGTGCAATATTCTTTTGCATTGCCCGGATGGGTTGGATCAGTGGCAATGCGTCCGGCCCTTCTCTGGACTCGTGCTGCATAAACCGAGTTCAGTACTTACAGACGGCATCCCAAAATTCCCTGTGCTGCCCTCACCACCTGTGCTAAGTATTTTTATCTCCTTCACTTTACAGCTCCCATACCATACAGTTATTCAATTCAATTTTATTTATGTAGCGCCAATTCATGAAACATGTCATCTCAAGGCTCTTTCCAAAGTCAAATTCAATCATTATTATACAGATTGGTCAAAAACTTTCTTTGATTGCTTCAAAGTCCCGACAAGCAGCATTCACTCCTCCTGAAGAAGCGTAGAGCCACAGGGAGAGTTGTCTGCATTGTCCATGGCTTTGCAGCAATCCCTCATACTGAGCAAGCATGAAGCGACAGTGGAAAGACAAACTCCCCATTAACGGGAAGGAAAAACCTCCAGCAGAACCGGGCTCAGTATGAACGGTCATCTGCCTCGACCGACTGGGGGTTACAGAAGACAGAGCAGAGACACAACAAGAGAGACAAAAAAGCACAGAAGCACACATTGATCCAGTAATCTGTTCTACATTAGATGGTAGTAGCGGGTTAGCCGTCTTCTCTGGATGATGTCACAGTTAACAGAACGCCAGACCAGGTGTACCTACTATGAAGAAAAACAGAGAGAGAACAAAAAGTTAAAAGCTGAAATGATGACAGTCATTTCAATGCAATGCAATGCAAAACTGAAGAACAGTAGAAATTTGTAGAATGAGAAATATAGGCCCTGATGTCCTCCAGTAGCCTAAGCCTATAGCAGCATAACTATAGAGGTACCTCACGGTAACATAAGCCACTCTAACTATAAGCTTTGTCAAAAAGGAAAGTTTTAAGATTAGTCTTAAAAGTAGACGGGGTGTCTGCCTCACGGACCAAAACTGGGAGTTGGTTCCACAGGAGAGGAGCCTGATAGCTAAAGGATCTGCCTCCCATTCTACTTTTAGAGACTCTAGGAACCACCAGCAGACCTGCAGTCTGAGAGCGAAGTGCTCTGTTAGGAACATACGGGGTAATCAGAGCTCTGATATATGATGGAGCTTGATTATTAAGGGCTTTATACGTTAGAAGAATAATTTTAAATTCCACTCTTGATTTAACAGGAAGCCAATGAAGGGAAGCTAAAATTGGAGAAATGTGATCCCTCTTGTTGATTTTCATCAGAACTCTTGCTGCAGCATTTTGGATCAGATGAAGACTTTGAACTACATTTTGTGGACTTCCTGATAGTAAAGAATTACAATAGTCCAGCCTTGAAGTAACAAATGCATGGACTAGTTTTTCAGCATCACCCCTGGACAGAATGTTTCTAATTTTGGCAATATTCCTGAGATGAAAAAAGGAAGCTCTGGAAACCTGTTTAATATGGGATTTAAATGACATGTCTTGGTCAAAAATAACATCAAGATTTTTTACTTTATTACCAGAGGCCAAGTTAATGCCATCCAGATTAAGTGATTGATTAAGAAGTTTATTTTTTTGAATTAACACTGTATTTCAATCAATAAATCCTCTCTACTAGGCTAGTGAAACTTAACTAAAACTACTAAGCAAAATTAAGATAAAAAGGAAGCTAACCTAAGGAACTATATACATGCAAAATAAAACAAAAGACAAAGCAAAAGTGGTTGATCATCATCAGAATAATTCAGTGAATCCTGGTTCACTGCAGATCTGACTTAAAGAACATGGAATGGCGTTAAATTAGCTTAACTAATTTAGAACAACATTTGGCATGTGTTTCAACCCATCCACAATGTGAATCCTGAGTTAAAACATTATTTGAGGAAATAACATTTTAAACAATGATTTTCTAGGCAAGAATCTGGAAACTTTATGAACGCTCGATTTTATTAATGCGATTATACCTCTGGGAGCTAGGGGTCGCTGTAGCGATGGGGTCGCTAAAATCAGCTAATCTAAAGTTATACAAAACATCTTTAAATCGTTTTTCAAAACGTTTTTTAATTACGCGGTAATAACGCTCTTAGCACTATCGAACAATGGTGGAGCGAAACGAACAAGCTTTATGTTTAAAACTAGCTTAGTTGAATAACCGGAAATTGGAAGTTACCGGGGCTGATAGCATTTATGCTAGCGGATTTACGGCACTAACTTTAAAGACTTTAGCTTTATTTTAGTCATAATGAGTGAGCCGGTTACCATAAACATTAATATACCATCAATGTATGAAACCTCTATGGAGATAACATTTGTTATAACAATAAAACACACTCGAATCACATTGGCAATGACATGGTATCACAATGCTAGCATGAGCTATGTCCGTGAGCTTTTTGTGTTTAAAAACACCACGTGGACGCACTACACAAACATTTTAAAATGACCATGTAACTTTCCCTGTGGTTCCTCTGCCCAACCTGTCGGTGCCTCTTGTAAGTTCAGTCCACTTTGGCCATCCAAGGAAGAGCATTGATCCAGGGAAAACGTCATTTCAGCAGCAGACATGCAGCTCTGCGGCTATGAGCTAGCCGAAAACGTGGTCGGAGTGGAGGCCTGGCCTGACGTCCAGCATGTAGTCTCTCATGCAGCTTGTGGGCTTTTCAGGCCCCATGCCTGGCTCGTGCAGGAGGGGACTCTCTCTCCTTTAGGGCCCCAGGATGGAGAAGTGACGACTGAAAGTCTTTAACCTCATTTACACTACCCTTTTTTTAACCGAGCCGAGACCAGTCCGAGCTCGGGAACCGAGATAACTCTGGAGCGTAAATGGTAAGCAGACTGAACTGAACCGAGCTAGACATAACCGGACCGCGCTAAATGCAGACCAGTTCCAGATGTGGTCTCGGCCTGTTTTTTTCTGTCCCGGTTATCTGATGAAGAAGAGCGCATGAGTAGACCGCCTCATCCCAGTCAGCTGACTGTCCGCGTTTTTTCCGGCGTGTCTGGCTGCACGTCCTGATTCACACTCCATTCAGACAAATTTCAGACATTCATAATAATACTAGCTTCCTTACCGTGCCACACGATTTACAGTGATGATTCTGCTTAGCAGCGCAATGAACCTCAGCGTCTGTCGTTTCTGGCGTCTGTAAACCCGGAGTAGACGTTAGTTTGTCTCATCCACTTCCCAAAAGCCGACTCTCTCAAGTAAATTCACCAATGGTTGCCTTCTTTCCCTGACTCTCCGCAAACACCGAAATATCACAATGATACTCAAGCATAACATCCTGAATGTTACGGGTGCCGCCGTTTTGATTTGCTTGGTCCCGCCTTCAATCCCAGAGAGCAGCAGTACCGCAGATCGTCACTAGGAGGCGAGGAGCAACCAAGGAATCGAGATAGTGTGGTGTGTAAACGGTCGTCAGAACGAGGCTCGGCTTGGTTAACTGTTCCAAGCTTGGACTGGTCTCGGCTCGGATCGGTTTAACAAGGGTAGTGTAATGGGGCTTTTGTGTGTGGGAGCAAAGTTTTATAGCAACAGGGAATCCCTGCTGTGAGGAGAGGTTGCTCACAAATTTGATTCCTTCCCCATGTAACGTTATTCAAAATTCTAATATCTAATCTTCTAAATATTAGATATCTAATTTTTTAAGTAATCTTGATCAAGAGAGGGTTTCTTAAGTAAAGGTTTAATAACAGTTACTTTAAAAGCCTGTGGCACATATCCATTTGCCAAGGATAGATTAATCATGTCTAAAATAGGGGCATTAATCAAAGGGAATGGTTCCTTAAATAACTTGGTTGGAATTGGGTCTAACCTACAAGTTGATGGTTTAGATCAGGGGTGTAAACTCATTTTGGTTTAGGGGCCGCATACAGCTTAATCTGATCTCAAGAGGGCCACACGATTAAACTCATTGCAAGATTAAATAGAACTAATAAAAGTGGACTTGTTAATTTTTATATTCAATGAATTTCACTTTAACACAATATATTATGAATAACCTCAGCGTTTTTAAGAAAAGTATCTGCAATTTCAACAATAATTTTACTCAGTTAAACATTTACTTGTGCATTATGCATAATAACTGATCACAGTGATTGTACAATGTTGAAAAACATTTATTCACATTTTTTGGAACTTAAAAACACTGTCCTGCATGACAAAATACATCAAACAGATAAAAAATAAATGATTTAAAATCAATTTTCCACATCTGAAGCTCAGTGCTACCATCTGCTGATTAAAACACAGCATCCCTCGTGGACAATATAGGAATTGCAGATTTTCAATTAAACAAAGTACATGTTTTTTTCAATAATTGTTTTATCATTCTCTTCCTTTTATCTCCTCTTTCTTTCACCTTCTCTTTTGTCTTCTTGTTCTTCCTTTGCTCTCCTACTTTCCCATTGTAGTGTCCATATCATTTGAGATAATCCCCGCATGAATCATACTAAAACTATTCACATTCATAAATCAAGCGGAGCACTATAGCAAAAGCAGTACTGCTCCACTTGTGAAAGTCAAATCTGATGAGCTCTTTTTGGCATTAAGACAACCATTCTTATTGCCACATTGCCAGACAGGACACTGGAAAAAAAATAAATTATTGTTGAATAATGATAATGCATTTAGCCACTGGACTGGACTAAATTGTTCGGCGGGCCGATACCGGCCCGCAGGCCGTATGTTTGACACCCCTGGTTTAGATGAAGCTGAAATTATAGAAAGCTCAGAGAACTCTACTGTATCTAAACAGTTCAAACACTAATCCGGTTTTAAAGATTCCTCCAATGCTGCCTCACTTAGTGAGGACGAGGTAATCATGTTTTGGAGGATGCCAATGATTTTATTTTTAATAGAATCAATTTTATTTATGAAGAATCCCATAAAGTTATTACTATTGAGAGCTGAGGGAATGGTTAGATCAACAGAGCTGTGGCTCTGGGTAAGTTTGGTAACTGTACTGAAGAGAAACCTAGGGTTATTTTTATTCTCCTCAATTAATGATGAAAAATATGCTTCTCTAACTCTGCGAAGGGTCTTATTATACAACAACAGACTGTTTTTACAGATTTGGTAGGATTCCTCTAGATGTGTAGAGCGCCATTTTCTCTCAAATTTCCTAACATTGTGCTTCAAAGAACACAGCTCTTTATATGTCGTAGACAAATCTGAAATAAAGTCTAACTTCTTACATCTCTGCTTCATCTGACTTAATTTTATATAAATGAAATGGTTGTGTGCTCAGTGACAGCATCCACGCTGAAGGAGCATTCTTGCAAAATGACATGATTGTGCTCATATAATGTTAACACTGAACAGAAAGCCACTTTTCAGTGTTCAGTCAGCAGGTCAAAGATCAGAGCTGCCAGTCCATTTCTCTGTATTTCTCTATGTCTTTTGTAAGTCATGAATTTTTCTTGTGAAGAGAGACATTTTCACTTTACGAAACATTTTATTTCACTGCTTGGCTACCTTTACTTGACACACTGACTTGCTTTCTCTATTTGAAAACCTTGTTAAGAAAATCTGGCTGCACAAGCACTGTAAGTAGAGATGTGCTGGAAAGCTTTGAGCTGTCAGTATCTTACTTACACTTGATAATACTCTTAGCCCATCTTTATTTTGAAAGGCAAGGATTAGTTTCCAAGGCCCCTGTTGTCAGGGCAGGCCCAAAAGTTTTCTGCTATCATGAAAAACTCCTAATTTTAAAACTGTCACGGCTGTTAATGGCAGCACTGTTTTATAAACCCTTGCATTAAATGGTTAACTATGGATAAGTCTCTGTCTACAATGAAGACTGTGCTAAGTCTCGCTGTGACCTTTACATGTGGAACATCTACTGCAGTACAGAATGCACCCAAAACCCACCATTTTTTCTTATAATAAAAATTACTTCCAGTGCAAAGGGATAGCGCTTTAAAAGTTAATAAAAGTGTTTTCATGAACTAATATGATATGTTTTAAATAAGAGCTGTATACAAATGGCCGAAAACTGTTCTTGTCATGTCCCGACTCTGTCTAGCTGTTAGCTTTAGCCTCCAGGAAAAACTGCCCTGCATACAACAATATACAAAAGCTTTGATTTTCTTCTGATAAGAAAATAATCCATCCTAATCTGAACTTTACTTTAAAACGATTCACAGACTGGGGGTTGGAATCAGTTTGTTTCAAGTGGTGAGTTGTGTTTTTTTGTGTCTGTGTTGTCTGTTTTTCAGTTAATCCCAGAGTAAATGAGGAGCTGCGCCAGCGTCTGCCTTCACCCTCCAGACAGCACCTTACCGACACAAACAGGTCGGTGCTGCGCTTTCAGAATATACACTCATCAACTAAAGTTTTGAAAGTGGCGCTAATTTGGTTCATCACAAACTTCCTTGCTTCAGTGTTGCCTTATGATTTTGTTAATATTAATGTTCAGTAGTAAACGTTACATGATTCACAGGCTTTATTTAGATATGCATCAACTTCATTTAAAGTGTCAGTATTTAGAGTGTTGAGCTTCTTGGATATCAACTTCTTGGCCATATCCTAACCGATTCTTACTTTATCAGCGCTCAGAGTTTGTCACAGTTTTTTCTCCCACTTATTCAAATCCGAGGAGGTTTCAGTGATCTAAATGGACCCAAAAGATCACAGTTTTGATCTACTAGACACTTTTAAATGAGCCAGCAAACATTGTTCCGCATCCTGGATTGCAGCTGGTGGATGTTTTGATTTCACTCTTTACTCATGGCCGTTCGCACTAAAGTTTATTCAACCTAGAAAAATGTTTGACTCACCACATACTGTAATATCTATCCAACCCTGTGCTGACAGCTGTTATATGTAGGAGGACAGCAAACATCTGCAGCTTTTTCTACACTGTAAATATGTGCAGCAGCGGTCGCCTTTTAAGAATCATGCCTCTCGCTGTTCTTCTAAATTTTACAGATCAGGAAGCAGCCTGAGCCTGGACCGCAGCTCACCTCAGGGTAACTTCATCCATCTGTCTGTCTGTCCATCCGTCTGTTCCACTGTTTATCCATCCATCCATCCATCCATTTGTTTATCCATCCATCCATCCATCCATCCATCCATCCGCTTATCCATCCATTTGTTTATCCATCCATCCATCCATCCGCTTACCCATCCACCCATCCATCCATCCATCCATCCATCCATCCATCCATCCATCCATCCATCCATCCATCCATCCATCCATCCATCCATCCATCCATCCGCTTATCCATCCATTTGTTTATCCATCCATCCATCCATCCGCTTACCCATCCATCCATCCACCCATCCATCCATCCATCCATCCATCCATCCATCCATCCGTTTATCCATCCGTTTATCCATCCCTCCATCCATCCATCTGTTTATCCATCCATCCATCCATACATACATACATACATACATACATACATCTGTTTATTCATCCATCCATCCATCCACCCACCCACCCACCCACACCGCCCAAACACATCCATGCTTCCGTTCTGCCATGCTTCTTAAGTGCTGCCATGTCTCTTTTTTGCTTCTGTGTGTTGTTGCTTTCTTCTGTGGATCCTTGCATTGAGTCTTGCTTACTTGTTTGCTGCAGTGCTTTCTTTTTACAGTGCTTCTATACTTCCTTGCTTGCCTTAGTGCTTACTTTAACGCTTACTTTCATGCTTCCTTGTTTGCTTCCCTGCTTCATTGCTTGCTGCAATGCTTGCTTGCTTTCATGATTAGTTCCTTCCATCCCTCCTTGTTAGCTTACTTGCTACTTTACTACATGCTTTATAAATTGCCACTGAAAGTATTCTTTTAACCAAGACTTTTTGTGTTCTGATGAGATCTGCTTTTGTCTGCCTCTCTCAGCTCCTTACTGTCTTCAGGAGTTTCCAGTCTGTTGCTCTCCATCCCCTGACTGTTCTCCTGGCTGTAGGACTGCCTCTCCTGTGGCACCTTCATCCATCAAGACCTCTTTAGCTGCATTGCCTTCAAGCTTTCCAGGAGGTACCGGTGAGATGGAAGCGGACATCCCGCCGAGCAGCGATCCTTTTCCTTGGGCAGAGAGCTCAGGGGACTGCTTAGATGAAGAAGCTACATTTAGACATACAAACAGTCCTGACCTTGGACGAAACCTTCTCCCCGCTGGCAACAGGTACAGTAAGAGGCTAGTTATTGTAATGACTCCTACTAGTATTAGTTGTATTGGAGTGACAAATTCCATGTATGACATCCACAGGTTTTTTTTTTTTTTTTAAAGCGAATGGGGTTCAAATGTATCTTTACTTACTGAATGTATGTAGAAACTTAAATACATTTAATGAGCTAAGATGTATCTTGATAAGTAACTGTTTTTAACTTCCTCACAGTGGTATTGATAACCTGGGAACTGATTAAGGCATTATTTTCTTTGAAAACTATTCTGTAAAGAATCTATTTTCAGTGTAGATTGTGCATATTTTGAGTGCAATTGTCCAGATCAAGGTTAATTTGGATAAGTGGTATTATTTACTATTATAGCATTTTCTTAAAATTTTGAAATAGGAATGCAGTAGAAAACGGTGTGATATAGCCTTTTAGAGGTTTGTCAACAGGAAGCTATGAATCGCTTTTCTAACAAAGGATTTGTACCTTTTCTGTCACTCTATCACCATTTCTTTTTTTCTGCCACTTGCCCAAAATACTACTGAACAAACAACATAGACAAGGGGCAGCCTCTTTTACATTGTGCAGCTCATACTCCTATGCTTTTATATTGCCAGCTATCCATTAAACCATGTTTAAAGTGCATGCCTGGGCTATTAATAATAGCTTACATGTTTGATCTGACAAAGACACATGCTAAAAACAACTGGATAGATTATTTGCAAGGCAGATTTCTCTTTAGGAGAAATTTTACACTTTAGGATGAGGATCAGAAAATCTTGTGTGAGTAGAATTTATTACACTCCTTTTCTTTAGATCTGATTTCTAAAGGAAGTTTGATTAGTTTGTTGACAACACAAGAATGAAAATAAATATTTTTGTTATTAAGAACTGATCCCAAATGTACCATCTACTATGATATCTGGACAGGGCCCAGAACACACCCTTGAGGAACTCCCCAAGTAAGTAGGAAGGAGCCAGAGAATGTGTATTTATTTGGACTGCAAAAGTTCAGTCTGTCAGTATGGCCTTTAAGGACTACACAGTGTTCAAGCTGCGAGCTGTGATAAGAAAAGGTGGTGTTGTCATTCAAAAAAAGCTTAAAGCTGTAAAAGTGTTTCTCGTTTTTTTAAATTAGTCTCAACACCAAATGACTGTGAGGTATGATTTGTAAACCGGTATCTAGTTCAAATGCTGCTTGTTCTCCCAGACAGTTTCTAAGTATTTTCTATTTTTAATTACTCTACAAGTCATTTTAATGACTGATATTTTATCCATCTCATATTCGGTTATCAAAAAGAATTTTGGAAAATTAAATATTTGTAGGTAGCAAAATGTGCCGGTTGAGGATAAATGCCAGTTGACGTTTTCGTGGTGAATTAAATAAGTGATAAGATTTTACCATTCGGCAGAGGCGTTTAAGCCATTCACATCTAAAGCAAAACAAAAGACATCTGTAAAGGGATAAAGAGTTGTTCGCAGCTATATATCTTTTACCTTATGAATGGCATTAAAAAAAAAAAAAATTCCTGGCTTTAGTGGCTCGCTTTTTAACACAGTAGGCTGACAGGAAGGGGGGTGGAAGAGGGGGAGAGACATGCGGCAAAGGACCGCGGGTCGGATTCGAACCTGAGTCGACCGCGTCGAGGACTAAGGCCTACGTACCATTTTACTGTGGCCAGAAATGGATTTGCATATGGAAGCTGTTTTAAACAAGGTATTTATGTGAATAGGCATGGAGCAGAGATAACTGATATTTATCACTGCAATTTCTGTCAGTGAAAGGGTCCCATATAAATAAAATGTATGTCTGCAGATTTACAGCCAGGATTAGTGCAACAGTATTAACAGGGTTTGATTATTCTGAGGCCAGTTTGGATATTCAGTAAGAGTGCAGCGTCCCACATCTTAGTTGTGAAGGTTAGTGGCTGTTATACTGACCTTACTAACCTTACAGTTGACCTTACAGCATTTAGAATAAATAAGAGAGAAAATAGATGTCATCTATCTGAGCTATATTAATTAAATAATAATACTGGTGGCATTGGAAATTCCATAATATTTGTGCTCATTTTTAAGGATTAATTTTGTATATGTAGAGCTGCGCCACAAAAAGATTTATTAAAAAGTTTATTGCTTTTCATTGAAACCTCATCTTTTCTTGTAGATACTGTGATTCATGTTAATATGTCTCTTCTTTCGATTCTTTTTCAAATAAACGTGTGAAGCAGTTGGAGGTGCTCCGCTGTATGAAGTGCTAGCTGTTAAATTTAGATTTGATTTGATTAGCTGAAGTGCTTGAGGGCCTTATAGAAATAGGAAGATAGTAAAAGCAACGGCAGTAGGAGGGGGAGTAGTTGATTAGAAGGAGCTGATATAATAAAGTCAGAAACAGTCAATTACAAAATACAGTGTCACTCATATTTCGGTGTCTTATTTACCTGCTTTATTACACTAAGAAGCAATCTGACCTTTAAGGTAATAAGAGAGAATTACAGGCGTACATCAGTCGGTGCTTATTAAATCTGCTGCCAGCACCTCTGTGCCTCAGATCTGATAATGTGAGGGCGCACCCTCACTTTAAAACACCTAACAACACACAGGGGGAAACTAATGAAACACACTGAGGTGATGTCCCAGGAGATCTGACCTAACACAACAGAACTGACCAGCAGCCGCCTCACTACCTGCTACTGTTCAAACTGACGCTTGTCTTTATAGATGTAAACATCCAGCAGCTCTTAGCCACTCATTTCTATGAAACACAATCTTATGTGATGAAACGGGTTTTCACCTCAAAAACAACATGCCACAGTGATTTTACTTTTTATTATTTAGCTAAATTCTGCTCTTTAATGAGCCTGCTTCTAAAAGGGTGAGCCTGGATGGCTGACTCGCCACAGATCACAACGTCATCTGCAAACATTATAGTACCTGGATACTCCTGTCCTGTCTAACCTCACCTGTCAACCTGTCTATCACTGCATGTGGTGAAACCTCCAGTAGAGAAAGTATCTGCTGTGACCAACATCTTTGGTGATCATCAGCACTGAAAGGAAACCTTTACTTTATAGTCTTAGTGATGTTTTCTGCTGTAGGATCCTGACAGGATGTTTCAAAGTTCCTACTATAACCAAGATTGCTTAGCACACATATTGAGCCATATCCTACCAGGTAGTCCCCAGATTGCCTGCATGGGTCTTACAGCCTGTGCCACAGTTATCATTCCAACTCCTGAAGGAAGAAGGTCTGCATCCACAAAGAGGATAACTTATTGGGGTTCTCAGTCCTGGTCCTCAGAGCCCCCTGTATTTTGTGTGTACAATAGTACAACTGGTTCAAGTGATGGCAATACCTCCTCAGTATGACATCAAGTGCTGCAGAATCCTGAGTTACCCGTTCATTTAAGTCAGGTGTGTGGCAGCAGGAAACAACTAAAACCTGCAGGACACAGGATGCTGAGGACCCGGAATAAGAACCACCGGTGTGTGATGCAGAGCTGACCAGGATTCAGTTGTTCACTCGTCACAAATAGTTAGTCTCTTTTGTCTACAACTTTATTTTGGATTTGGATATATTCCTAAACTGTTTGCACTGCCAAATAAATGAACTCAACTCAGTACGACTTGCTCTCTGTGCTCTGATTTTTGTGATCTTCTTCTTCATTTACTGTCTTCTTCTTTTTACCACACAGGAGCCTTGGCGTGTATGTAGAATCTGTTCACTAAAGCAAGTTAATTCCCTTGAACCCTGCTTATGTTTGGATTTAATAATTTATTTTAGGATTGCTTTTTAAAGAACTTTGTATTTTTTAACAAAATCCTGAAGTGAAAACCCACAGTGTGTTAGAGTAAAGCTGTTGGTTTGTATCTTACAAAAATAAACATAGTGAAATTTCGAAAAAAGAGACACAATGCCAAGAGTTTAAGGAAGGTTTTTGGAGCTTTCTTTGTTCAGAATCTGCAGCTCTGATATTTCTTTTTTAGGTTTTGGATCCCTTTTGATGAATTTGTTTTGAAATATGTTGTACACTCGCATTTAACCAACGACAATCTGCGGCTCATTGGTCAGATTTAAAAAGTACCTTTTGAAAATTACCAGGTAATATGATGCTTTTCATTAAGCCCAAGTTTATGTAAGTCAAGTTCATTTATATAGTAGATTTCAGTAGCAAGGCAGTTCAAAGTACTTTACATCATGAAAACATAAAAACATCATAAACATTGAAACAGTCACTGGTTGTGAGACCAGTAACAAACATTAAATAGCATCAAGTGAAAACATCAATACACATCAAATATGTGGGTCAATGGTCCTGTTATTATGACCAACAGCAAATCTGAACAGGTTTTCAGTCTTGATTTAAAGGAGCTCTGTGTTTCGGCTGATTTGCAGATTTCTGGACGTTTGCTCCAGATTTGTGGAGCATAGGAACTAAATCTGAGTGGTCTGGAGGGTTGATACAGCAACAACAGGTCTTTAATGTATTTAGGTGCTAAGCCATTCAGTGATTTATAAACTAACAGAAGTATTTTAAAGTCTATTCTCTGAGCTACAGGGAGCCAATGTAAGGACTCTAGAACTGGGGTGATGTGCTCTATTTTCCTGGTTTTAGTGAGAACACGAGCAGCAGCGTTCTGGATCAGCTGCAGTTGTCTTTTTTTTTTTTTTGGGCAGACCGGTGAAAACACTGTTATAGTAATCAATGTGGCTAAAGATAATCGCAAGGATGAGTTACTCTAGATCTCGTTGGGACATCAGTCCTTTAATTCTGGAAATGTTCTTCAGGTGATAGAAGGACACATACATTGGTTGTGGTTTTTTTTTATTGGTTGGAGGTAATATTTTAACCTTCAACGTTGTGTTTTATTAGCTGTAAGCAGAAAGTCATGTTTAACAGAGGTGAAGGCTTGGCATTTTACTGGTGGAAAGTCCCTGTTTGTATTTATTCTGCTTCCCAATAGGTAACACACTATTCTATGATGTGTCTCCTGTTGCTGACTGTTAGTTCACACAGATTAATCAACAGTTTTACTTTGGTCAGCTGTCCTCAGATTTCTGCATCCACCCCACATCGGCCTGTGGATCGAGCCCGAAACATCTCGTTCCTCCTGAAGGAGCTGGACTCTCTGAGGGAACTCAACAGCAAAGTGAGTACTCTCATTACAGAACTCACAAGCTTCAGAAGAGGTTCTGCTTTTACTATAGCAGCTTTCCTGAAGATGGAGTAGCTCATCTAGGAGTTTATGACAACTGATCATTCAGTGGAAAAGGGAAAGAATTCAGCTCAGATTGCTAAAGAGATTGTTTAATTAATGATGAAATAAACGAGACCGATTTACTTATTAACAATATGGTAGTATTATCCATTATAGGGATCATATTTTCTACAACAACAGTGAATCAATTAGTCAAAAATCTAAAAAAACAACAGTCTGAAGCTAGACTGCCAGCCGTAGGGAATTTCTCTGAAGACATTGTTTAACCAGCAGACAGGGTTTAACTCAGAAACGGTATATCAGCTTCAACAGCAGATGGTTCAGAAGGAGAAGGAGCTGTTGCAGAAGGAGGTGGACGAGGAGCTGAAAGAGCAGCACAGAGAAGCCCAACACTGGGAGAGACCCACAGGTAAGGGGGAGGAAGGGGGAGGGGTTGGCCTCGTTTACAATCCTGTGGATCAAAAGTATTCCACCTAAAAGCTCTTAAATACTTAACATTTTGTCTGGGAAACAACACATGTTTATATCTTCTTAGGAGATATTCCATAGGAATCACTTTCTTAGCTCAGATGTTCCTCAACTGTTCAGCTTTCTATCTGTGGAGTAACAGCAGCAGAGACATGTGATCCCCAACTACTTCATTTATAGACTGCTAATAAGGCTGTTAAACAGAGGCAGAAACCAAACAATCACTATACTTTCTGCACCCATTTTGGCCTGTTTATGCAGAACTGACGCCATACTAGAGTTTTAATACTAGCCACAACCTGAAAGTCTTTATGAGAACTTCTAGTATGCAGAGGGTTCTCTAGTATGTGTCTCCAACTGCTTTTAGCATGTCCGAAACTTCCATGGTTAGGTTGTAGTGGGTTAATAATGTGGTGGCAGCATACAGTGGTCCCAGGGTTAAGGTTTTGGAAGTGTTGTGACAGCCAGTGCATGACTGTGAGGCCTTTGCACGGCAGTTTGGCTCAAACATAAACCAATATCCACTACAGGACTGTCAGCGTGTGCCTCCTATGTATTCTGCCATCCCATCATCCCCACGTTGTCCTTGCAGCATGGCACATAAGGCATTATGTGCCATTACATGTCATGCCCAGCCATTTCCTCACTACAACCAAAATGACTGTCCTAGATTCCATGATTGTGCTGCACTCTCATCATGCAGCTCCAACTTCTCCTTGCAACAAGGAATACTCCGTCATGCTAATTCTCTTTTGCACATAGGATAATGCCCTGTGCTCAGTGCTGCGTAGGACTCAGTCCTTTGGAGCACACCTCCAAATCATGCCAGGGTCTGCGGTTTGATTCAGTAAGTCGCTGTCCAGCATTCAAAGAACAGTCCTGGTACACAGAGAATGAAAACTGACTGGATTTGTGACTGCAGGGCACCTCAAGGCACTGTGTAAAGACTAGGAACAAGTGTCACTTATTCATATTACTTGCTCTTAAGTTGATCTTACATGTTTAACTTGTTTTATTTTTTACCTTTCATGGCATATTTCATTTTTTATTGTATGTATGAATGCACTTGTTTTTATTGTAAGTACTGAGCTGCTAGCTTCCCAGGTCCCTTTTGAAAAATAATTATTCTGTGTGATGTTTTTTCCTGGTTAAGTGAGGTTAAATAAAAAAACAACACATTCACCAATAAAAATGAGAAGGGCTAAGTAGAAAACCAAGTAGAAAGGGACTATGACAGTATGTTGGAGTGTTTGGGGGAACACAGCAAGACTCAAGGTTATAAAACAACTTAAGGCTTCAGAGCCTCTGTGTGATCAGCTCAGACTGGTCAGTGCACACAGACAGGCACTTTGGATTTAGTGTGCATGACTCGACCTGCCAAGGCTGACAGAATATCCTCGAAGGCACGCTCTTCCATTGCCAAGATGTCTGCACAGAAAACTGCTTCAACTGCATACACTCATATACTGATAAGCTGGTAAAAATACCGATGGTTTCCTTCTTTACAACAAGGCTGGAAGTGAAGGTGCAGAACCCTCTTATAGCATTTTCTTATGACTTGGCACGTAATCGGGTTTTAAAGTCACATTTAGTACAATTTTGGTTGGTTTCAGTCAATAAAAATAAATCAATATTTTGGTCAGCAGTAAAAAAATACCCTTTGAATTTCGGAAATTAAATTTCTTATTTTCAAAAACTTCAAGTGTCAAGTGTAGAGCTCATTGGAGATTTGGTTGGAGATTTTTCAATGAATAAAGGAATAAAAGCAGGCTTAGCCAATGCCTGGATAAATAGATTTTTATTCATATAGTGCCGATTCACAACACATGTCATGTCAAGGCACTTTACAACATCAATTCTTATGAATCATAAAGACAGGTTAAAAAGTTTTCTATCTAAGGAAACCCAGTAGATTGCATCAAGTCATTGACTTGTAGCATTCTCTCCTCCTGAAAGAGCGTTTAGTGACACTGGGCAGTCGCTGTATTGTGTCGTTGACCTTGCAGCAATCTCTCATACTAAGCATGCTTGTAGTAACAGTGGAGAGGAAAACTCCCATTCAACAAGAAAAAAACCTTCAGCAGAACCAGAACCAGGCTCAGTGTGTACGGTCATCTGCCACAAACAACTGAGGGTTTAAGTAGACAGAGCAGAGACACACAAAAACAATGATCCAGAAGTACTTTCTATGTTAGAGAGGGTGATGACAGACTAGCTCCGTAGGTTGATGTGTCTAGGAAAGAAACACAGTTAAACAAATAGGTTCTGAGCCAGTTTTCTGGTCAAGAGGATGAAAGAGAGCACAGATGGCTGCAATAAAAGGTCAGCCAAAAGCTATGTCAGGCCATAGCTGTGTCTAAAACAACACAAGTTACCATAACTATGCAGACGACACACAGCTCTACATCACCATGTCACCAGGTGATGATGAACCCATTCACACGCTGAGTAAATGCTTAGAAGAAACCAATGCATATCATTGATATAGCCATTTCAGTTAGTTCCAGAGACAGCTATGCACCTTATTGTTGTTAAAAAATGCATACGTAGGGGTAGCACGCACGGCTCATGTACGAAGGCCTAAATTCTCAACGCTTCTGACCCAGGATCGACTTCGGCCTGCAGTTCTTTGCCGCATGTCTTCTCCCTCTTTCAGGCCCATTCCTGTCAGCCTACTTTTGACCAAAGGGCCACTACATTGATGGTACAAAGAGGTGTACAGTTACACCCTTAGTTTTTATAGAATGAAATTCTACAGCTTGAGACTAGCTCATGGGAACTTGGGCAGATGTGATACCTGTAGGTTCTAACATCACCATGTAGTACGATCCTGCATCCAGGTGCAGTCAAACAGATTCCTGTTAGTTATAAGCCCATGTGAGTGATGTGCTTTTAGGCTTCGGTTGCAGGTCCATTTTGCAAGATGCTGCTTTAAATTTCAGAATGTATTACTGTATTTCTTTTCATACCCTGTCCCTTGGTGTTTCACAGCCCTAGTGAGGCCCCAGTACCCAACCTACATTAGTTCATAGCCCTAACAGTACTGAAGAAACACTGAACTTTGAACCATTACTGGTGAATGAAACAAAACACCCACATTGTTTTCACTTTACGATGCATCACTGATTCAGATGGTTGCATTGTCTCCTGATCATGTTATCAAGTTCTGCTGAGATGTCTATTTCATTTATATGTGTTGAAATGGGGGAGAATCCTACACAGGCAGGACACTGGCTCTGTGGAGTTAATGGTAGAGAATTGTATTCAGTTGGATTCTTTATGAAATATAAGAGCAACAGTAGGAAAAGGATCCTGGAAGAAGCCCACACAGAACCCTTCAATAACCAGCAGAGTCTCCTGGCTCTCAGTCTCAGATGAGCTGTGGTCATTTCTGTGTTATTACTGCTGAAACACACACACACACACACACACACACACACACACACACACACACACACACACACACACACACACACACACACACACACACACACACACACACACACACAATATAGCAATGTGGATGTCTGCACTGATTGGCCGGTCAGTTTCAGGGAATCCAGTTCCTTTAGTTTTTCCTAAATTCACCAAAACCAACTCCTCTCTTTGTCTCCTCACTTTGTATCCCCCTGTCTTTGATATTGTCAACAAAATATCATAATGAAACATTTATGAGCTTTGATAATTTGGCCTTCTAAAACCAACTGATTCCTGTCTAATCAATTTTTCCTCACCTCATTATTTCCTCAGCGGTGTTGGAGGAGTTGTTGGCGGCTCAGAAGGACAGGGATCAGGCTCTGATGTCACGACTACTGCTGGCCAATGAGGAGAGAGACGAAGCTTTACTCCGCGCCCGCAGACTGCAGCAGGAAGCTGAGTATGATTCTAATGTTCTTCAAATGTTAATAACTATAATATACAACCTTATTTACAGTAAATATTTCAAGTTTGTATTTATTCTATGCATTTTTCCACAAACTCTGACAATGTTCAATATGTATAAATAACTTTGGCTGTTCTTTTACATAAAAATGCGTGTCAGACACAGAAACTCTTTCTTATTTTGCTGAAATCTAACGTATACATTAAGTGTAGTATCATTTTAGCACACATCAATATCCTTTTCAGCTCTAAGAAACTTGTTGGTCAAGTTAAAAAATGTAAATCTGCCACACGTATGAATAATTTTAGGACTAACTGTTTACATATGGCCACTACTATTTGGTTGAAAGAGCCTTGGAAAGTTGCAGAGAGACCAAAACACTTTGAAGATGACGAGGTTTAACTGTTGCTTGAGGTGACTTTGAATTATATATATTTAGAAAAGTCAGCAGCACAAACAGTTGATCCCTGCTGTTGTCCATATTTACTTCTTCTGTGGATTTTAACATTGTGGCAACCATTGTGTTGTGCATAGATTTCTACTGATTTCTCTCATACTGTGCGTGAGCCAGGGATTCCCTGTAAAATGTGTAAACATTCAGTTTTTCCTCTTTACACGACAACAAAGATGGAGACGTTTTCCAATCATTTCCCTCTGGAACTCATTTTCATTTTGTGCCATTGTCAGAGAGAACGTTCACCGTTGTCATGTAAATGAACAATCCAAACTCAAGTAAACTTTCCCGTTTTCAGCAGAAAACATTGTCGTTTATACAGGGCTTATATCACTGTGCTGTTGGAAGAACAAGCAGTTGACAGTTTGCAAGTTGTCCTCCTCTTTTATTATTCTATCCACATTAGGAAATGTACCATCTTACTGGCTGCGAAACCAGTCTTCAGCATGATGCCTCCATCACTATTTAGAAAGCCTCATAATAATTCCTGTTGTTTAATTTCTCATTGTTTCTTAATCCTTGTCTTCTTTGACAAAGCAGAGATTTGCTCTCCTGGGCAGCTTCAAATATCAGTCGTGCTTCAAAGTGTCTGCTTCGGAGCAGGTGCTTCTTTCTTGGTTGGCACCTTCTCAGTCCTTGTAGACGATAAACCTGCTTCATTGTGGAAAGTGACACTGGTGTTCCAGCTGTATCCAGTTGACAGACTTGAGATTTGGTGGGTCCTGGCTTCCTAAAGAAAATCTTTACCAAATACACTAAAGCGAAAGAGTTTGAGTCAGATTGTAGGAAGTTGGACTACATTGGGTGTCCTAACAAAAAGGTTTTCAAAAAACAGCCAACTTGTTTTGGAATGGATAGAGCAGGTTAACATTAAAGGGATTTAGTCATGTACTATGACCATAACAGGCCTCCACAAGATTTCTGGGCTTTACATAAAAATGGGTTCATACCAGGAAATTAACCAATTTAAACAAGCTCCATTGGTTTTGATTAATGCGCTGAAATATTCACCCAGAGGTTTAATGTCTAGATGATTATATTTATCCAAATATTTGTTAGGGTGTATGTATAATAATAATAATAATAATAATAATAATAATAATAATAATAATAATAATAATTATTTGAACCTTTGTGTGACCTGTTTTGAATTAAAAACAACTTTTAGGTTTTTGTATTCATTGAAGAGTTATTCTGCATAAACATTTCCCCCTGAATAGAGCAGGTTGGATGTAAATTTGCGTACAGAACTGATGAACCAAATACAGTGGTTTGCAAAAGTATTCATACCCCTTGAACTTTTCCACATATTGTCACATCACAACCACAAACATAAATATATTTTATTTGAATTTTATGTGAAAGACCAACACAAAGTGGTAAACAATTGTGAAGTGGAAAGAAAATGATACATGATTGCTTTTTTTCTACAAATAAAAAATTGAAAAGGGCATTGTGTAAAAGTATTCAGCCCCCCTGAGTCAATACTTTGTGGAACCACCTTGTGCTGCAATTCCGGGTGCCAGTCTTTGAGGGTATGTCTCTACACATGGCTATGTCTTTGCACATCTAGTGACTGAAATTTCTGCCCATTCTTCTTTAAAAAACAACTCAAGCTCTGTCAGATTAGACGGAGAGCATTTGTGAACAGCAGTTCTCAGACCTTGACACAGATTGTCGATTGGGTTTAGGTTTGGACTTTGACTAGGCCATTCTAACACATGAATTGTTCTGTTTTAAACCATTCCATTGTAGCCTTGGCTTTATGTTTAGGGTCTTTTTCCTGCTGGAAAGTTAACCTCCGCCCCAGTCTCAAGTCTTTTGCAAACAGGTTTTCTTCCAAGAATGCCCTGTAATTGGCTCCATTCATCTTCCCATAAACTCTGACCATCTACCCTGCTTTAAACTTCTCCACAACTTTATCCCTGACATGTCTGGTGTGTTCCTTGGACTTCATGATGCTGTTTGCTCGCCGATATTCTCTTAACCAACCTCTGAGGCCGTCACAAAGCAGCTGTAATTGTACTGAGATTGGATTCCACACAGGTGGACTATATTCAGTCATCAGCAATCATCAGGCAACTTCTGAAGGCAACTGGTTGCACCGAGAGAAAAGGGGGCTGAATACACACCTCACTTTTCAGTTTTTTTTAGTTGTAAATTTTTTTTTAAATCATGTTGAATTTTCCTTCCATTCACAATTGTAAATCACTTTATGTTGGTCTTTCACATAAGATTCCAATAAAATATGTTCATGTTTGTGGTTGTAATGAGACAAAATGTGGAAATGTCCAAGGGGTATGAATACTTTTGCTAAGCCACCGTAAAGCAGCTTTGATAAAGTGACACTTAAAGTAAGAGGGATGCCACTGTGAGGAGAGTTTAGCACCTGTTTCAGTACAGTTTATTCATCTGTAGCATCGGAAGACAATCTTTGTTTTCTAAGGCCACCATGCTTGTTTCATGCTCAAAGGGCCTAGTCTGTAGACCAGCAGGTCCTTTGAGAAAGATCAGTCTTTCTCACTATTTACACGTGAAACATGTTTAGAGTCTGCTAAAGACGACCCACCACCGGTCTCCACTTCCTCCCCCCTTCATTATGCACCTCCTCACTCTGGTTTGAGGGCTGTGAAATGAGCTCTTGTCTTCTTCAAGCAGCAGCCAAATAGACCAGAAAATCTAATTAGAATTAAACCCCCTCTTCCTAGTTCTTCTTCCTTTGCCTCAAACGCTCCCCTCTCCCCACACCCCACACCCCACCCCACCTAGAGTGAGAGGGTAATTGATATTGGAGGCCACAGTCCTTTTTTATGAGGACAGAATATGGAGGAGCATGTTCCATCTGTCAGGACTCTCTCTCTCTTTGTGTGTGTGTGTGTGTGTGTGTGTGTGTGTGTGTGTGTGTGTGTGTGTGTGTGTGTGTGTGTGTGTGTGTGTGTGTGTGTGTGTGTGTGTCAGGAGGAAGCCCTGAATACCTCAATGAGTGTGTTGCAGTGTGCCTCCTCATGTTGTTGTGTGTTAGTTAGTGCTGGGGCAGTAGTGTGTGTTTTCCTGATTGAGGAGGTGACCTCAGTGAGTATGTTTTTCATGTGTGTGTGAATAATGTGGGGCTCCATGTTTGTTTTTGTCCATCATCGTTCCTGACATGCCTGGCTGACAGCTTGCTGGACAGTCTGCCGCTCTCTTCCTTATTTTAGGATTTTGAAATTGATTTCTTTTTTTGAATGGTGCAGTCAGTGGTCCACAAGCTAAGATGGCCAAATCTTTGTTGGGTGTAGAAAATCAGATATTTATACCCTGTCGTACTGCACTGTTGAGTGTCTGCCTAGCCTTTCAGTCACTAGTACAATGGAAGTGATTGTTAGAGACAGCAACTCAGTCACAAAAGGGTAGGCAAGGTAAAGTCACAGAACTGGGTCAGAGGACACCGAGGTGCAAAGATGTCTGCAGCATCAATGTGTACAGATGCAATGTTAGAAAGCACAAACAACTCTAGAGCAGTGGAAATGTGTTCTCTGGAGTAACAATCTGTTCTCTGTGTCCGCCAATCCAATGGGTGAGTGAGGATTGCGGTGTTGGATTTTCAAGAGTTGGACCGAGGAACTCTTGAGCATATCAAGTCCTTTTTGGATCAATTCCACCCAACTTTGGGTCCCTTCTTGGTCCAACATGATCCGGTCTATGTGGACTGGGTCCTTTGTCAGTCGTAGGCCGCAAAATCAGATCGACTGTGAGTTTGGACAGTCTAAACTTCACCGGCTGTCCCCACCCTTACCACAGTATAACTTCTGTTGCCTAGCAACCTTGAATGCATAAAGCACAGTTGTGAAGACGAACAAATGGAGCCCGATAGCTGCTCCTGCTGTCTCCACTAAAAAACATGTTTTTTAAATTTTTCCTTCACATATTCCTGATTGCTTAGTGCTGTTTTGTTTTAAAAAAGAATCTTATTATTAGTATATTTCACTCTCATTCATTAATCAGCCATTTAAAATGTTCAAAGTAACTTAAATGTTTGGATATAGAAATGTACCACTAAATGAAATTCGTCGAAGACAAACATCATTTGTTTAATTCAATTTAATTTAATTTAATTTTATTTATATAGCGCCAATTCATGAAACATGTCATTTCGAGGCACTTTACAAAGTCAAAATCAATCATATTATACAGATTGGTCAAAAATGTCCTATATAAGGGAACCAGTTGATTGCTTCAAAGTCCCGACAAGCAGCATTCACTCCTGGAGAAGTGTAGAGCCACAGGGAGAGTCGTCTGCATTGACCATGGCTTTGCAGCAATCCCTCATACTGAGCAAGCATGAAGCAACAGTGGAAAGAAAAAACACCCATTAGCGGGAAGGAAAAACCTCCAGCAGAACCAGGCTCAGTATGAACGGTCATCTGCCTCGACCGACTGGGGGTTACAGAAGACAGAACAGAGACACAACAAGATAGTTTAGTCTATTAGTAAAATGTTTAACAACTTAAACACCGACCCTAACTTTATGAACAAAGTTTAAATGAATTTATTTGTTGAGCCTGATAAGAAGAACTTAACCAATCATTCACATTAGGTATCTTCTGACTGAATTATTTCTGCTTGAACTCATTGTGGAAAGCCAGCAGGAATTTAAAAGCAATCTGCCTTGAGGCGCTCTCTCTCAGCATAACGAGTCTGGACTGCCCGGTAAAGCCGGGCGTACACTGTACGAGTTTTTCCCCTTTTCGGGCCGATTCTTCAGTCGTGCGAGCATTTTTTGAATCGGGCTTGATCGTAGAGGGGGGGAGGAGGGGGGACTGGCTTCTCACGACTACCTCCCGATCAGGAATCGGACGATCGTGAAAATCAAACATGTTTGAAATTCAGTCGGCTGTCGTGAGGTTTTCATGAGCGCATCCTGCTGTTCAAGCAGAGCTACGAGGGGGCGCCCTCCCCTCCTCTCCGTCCCCGCCAGCGGAGGGAGGGAAGCGGGCGTCCCTGAAGCAACCTCCGGCCGGTGTTGGGGAGGGCGAGCCGTCCGGTCCGCGCAACGCGCTGGCCGCCTGTTTCGGCACTCCTCCGCAGTCCGCCGCCTGTTTTCGGCACTCCTCCGCTTGCTGGGGGGGGGGTGGGGTGGTTGCGGGCCAGGCGACCTGCCGTGCCGCGCGGCCGCCGATGCGTCTCGTCCCTCCTCTCTCCCATCCGTTCCCCCGATGCCCGGTGCCTCCTGCGGGCCTCGCCAGAGCTGGGCTCGAACCCCTGCTCTGGGTCCCTGTCACCTACCGTCGCTCGCCTGCCTCTGCCACCACAGCGAGCGGTCCCAGAGGGGACACGACGTACAGTGTGAGCAGTCCGGTCTCGTCCGAGCGTCGCGCCGCACAGATCGTGAGCGGTGAACTTTTTAAACCCCGCGGTTCCGTCGCACAGTTTGAGATGTATATAAGTACCATGACTGAAAAACTCATACAGTGTACGCCCGGCTTAAGCTGAAAGCTGAAAGGCAAGCCGGGCGTTAGTACAGCAGCAGCGGACACGTCCGAACATGTACGAGCACTTTTGCAGTTAAGCGATATTATCAATAAACCAAGCAGATATTTCAGATTTACCTATTAATTCCCATCTAAAAGCTTTATAAAATTTACTTTTATTACACAGAAAGTGTAACATATCCAACTTTATTCACAGCATTTTACTTGTCTCCTTCATTCCTGTTTCAATTTGAACAATTCTCGTCAACTTGCAATGAATCATGAGATAGGGTGGGCCACGAAGGACACACATCCTACAATTCCAGGGAAAATAGCACATATGAAGGAGCCCCTGAATTTGGACACAGCCATGGACGAGTGGGTTTGGTGCGGAAGGATTTGACGGGCCTGCACCAAAGGAACTTATTTGGTTAGAATCTGAGCAGTGAGTCTGCAAGCCAGGCCCTCTCTTCTAACATCAGTGTCTGCCTTGAGAAATCTTCTACTGGAGGAATGGTGTAGTAAACCTTCTCAATATTGGCCCTGATGATCGCACTTCTAAACCTCATGGAAAGATATAGTTGTAAAGAGTGGGCTCCATCTTATTAAGCCCTGTGGGTTAACATTAGGGGAGTGGAACTAATGTAAAGTTCTCCAGTGTTGCCACCCGGACTTATTTTGGCATAACAAACTAAACAAATCACTGTCTTCATGGTGACAGAATGTCGTACAAAAACAAGCAGAAGTCCCTGGCTCTCACAAGTCTGTCTGGCCGCCATGCGAAACAATGCGGGAGGATTTATTTCCAGTGTTGTATAGTAACGAAGTAAAAATACTTCACAACTGTACTTAAGTATATTTTGGAGTACTTTATACTTTTCTCGAGTATAACATTTTTTGATAACTTTTACTTTTACTTCACTATATTTCCGAACTTAATTGCATACTTTTACTCCGATACATTTTCAATGTTTGGTTTAGTTACTCGTTACAAAAAAAGCCAGGCTTCGGCGGGCGTTGGGGGGCCGTGCCCGCCCGCTGAGCCAGCAGTGGCCGTCCTGGACTGGATGCGGATTTTTTTTTTTTACCTCAGAGTGGCCGTCATTCTATCCTTGATTTGTCAATCATACAATTCAACCAATCAAATCAACGACTGAAGGCAACATGTTAGCCAATCACAGCTGGAGAGGGGCGGGTCGCTGGGTCAGACGTTCAGCCTTCAGAGAGACACCGTGGCTCGCTGTGGTCACCGTCGGTGTTGGTAGAGCGGGATGGATATTTGGTCTGATTACCAAACAATTACAAGAAAGCCATGAAATACTTTTAAGTTGATAAGTAGAACTCAACCCCTCTTGGGCGTTTACATTGACCAAACACTTGATTAACCATTATTCTTTTCTTGTTTTATTATAACAATCAATATTATTCATTATAACTATTATTCATTGATGATGTCAGATTCGACTTATTTAAAAAATAAATTGATCAGTAAAATGAACTCCCCCCCACCCCAACATAATTTTTAAAGTTTAGAGCACTGACCTTACTTGAAGAAGGAAAACTGAAAGCTTACAAAAAGGTTGTATTTTCTGTCTACACTTGGTCTAAATTTCTCCTGCACTTGGTTGTTTATATTATTTTAAGTGAATTTGACTTTCAAAGTTTACCAAAATCTAAAAAATTTAATTCAAACTGCATTCGCTTTGTTTTACTTTTTACTTATACTTTTTATTACATTACTTGAGTACATCTACTTTTACAGTAATTTTCATACTTAAATACAAGACATTCCAGATACTTTAAGACTTTTACTCAAGTAACATTTCAGTCAGTGACTTGGACTTTTACCAGTCATATTTTGGAGAAGTACTTATAATTTTACTTGACTCTGAGATTTCAGTACTTTATACAACACTGTTTATTTCCCTGATAGATTTGGAAAGAAATGTGTTTTCCTGATGTGACGATCAGGTGCAGGACCTGTCAGTGTAGTGATGTTGGTGTGTCGCTGCTGGGTGCCATATAAATGTTACACACACGCTGAGAGATGTGGAAGGAAACAGATGACAAGATAAGTAGAGACCCCTATGGTTAATGTTGATGCGAATGGTTAGGAATAAGGTATACGTTCTTTTTTATAAATTGTAAAAAGAACGACACTGAACTCTGTTCTACAAGTTTAATGCTTTATCTAACAGGCCATAGAACTGTGAAGCATCAAGTTTTTTGTTGGGTTTGTTGGCTTTATTTGCACACATTAACTTGGTTTACTCTGAAATAGAACACATTTGCTCCTATTACTGTGTACATAAAGTCTGATGGAGCAGTCAACTTTTTGTTATTTCTTGCAAACGGCCTTTGGACTTAAACAGCCTAAATGTTTGTTTGCGTTTCTTTGACAAAATGAAAAAAAGGGGGAGAGCATGTTGCTGCCACCACCATGTTTCTGTATGGAAAGTGTGTTCAAAGTGTGGAATGGTCCATCCTCTCTCCAGGTTCAGATGACAGATTGAACAGAGCTCTGGATGATGTTCAAAGCTTGTGGTATTGTTTTAAAACCTAACCCAGCTTTAAGCTGAACCAGAACCTTCCCCCTGACTTCTGTCTTCCTGACTAGGGTTCAGAATAAAGAGCGTACTAAACACTGAATTTATACAGAATTTAAATAACACATAAGTTGGGTATATTTACTATTGATTGCAGTTAATTGGCTTGGATTTTATTTTGGGGTATTAGAATAGAATGTGGTGAATATTTATGAACACCAGACTTCATATATGTACTGGATTTCTACAAACATTTGCAACCATGCATAGTTGAGAAAAGTTTGCTTGCATTGTCACACAATTTAAGAAGGTTTAACTGGTCTCAATACTTTTGCAACATACTGAGAACATATCAAATAGTTACTGAATGTCATTCTAGTATTAAAATCTATGTTCAGATTTTGATATCCTCCAAATCTCCATGCTTAAAATCATTGTCACATTCTATAATCAGAGCTTGGATCTGACACAAATCACTCTGAGTAACAACAAATGTCAACTAAAGCGTATGGACTTACAAAGCAGCAGCATGGGGTTTACCATCAACAATCTTTCATGTTACTGTAGGCAGAGAGAGAACTTCTCTCAGATTCACAAAAAGAAAGAGCTCTCACAGTGGAAGTCAAGGATTTGCAAGGAAAGTGATCAAATCTCTTCAGAATGGAAATAATCCGATTTCTGACTGTGATTTCATTTGGTACCAATATTTAGGACTGTCGTCTGCCTCTAAAAATAAGACACAGAATGGCATCTAACTTGTAAAACTTTGTTAAAGCAACAAATGCAGACTGAGGATATTCTCACTTGGATCATCTTCTCCCACTAATGGCTGCTGGTGGCTTGCCTGAGTGAAGGTGTGTGGGAGTGGTAATGAAGGCGGCCGAGCGAGCCAAGCCGAGCTGGGCTGAGCCAGGCTGGATGGGGCTATAAGCAGGGTGTTAGTGGAGCTTTATTGGAGTTGGCCGGTCTTTCATTATCTGCTGTTCCCTGCAGAGCGGAGCCGCCTCGACCACCTTATTACAGTTTATTACAGCAAAACAGCAGCAGACTAAATGAAAAGAACTTCCCAGGAGGAGAGACAGAAGATCAGGTAGTTACTAGCTGCACGTCCACCGTCAAGACTCCTGTCAGAAGGGGGAAGAACTCGTGAACAGCAGAGGGGTCCATTCAAGGAAAGCCTTCACAGCTTTAAAATGAATTCAAAATGACAGAGATTTTAACATGGACTGTAGGGATCGCAGGACAAAATTATTGCACAGCTGCGGCGCGGCACTCAGGTAATCTAACGGGCCGTCGCTGTGGTCATTGGTGGGAACACAGAGGCCAGGAACCATTGTAGGACCTAAGTAATTGACTACAGGGCACCATTTCTCACCTTTTATTTGTTATTCACAATATACATATTAGCATCGCTTGCATTTCTTTGGCATGAACTTTTGGAATAAGCTGAGTAGTCGGAAGAGCAAACACTGGAGGACGATTCATGCAGAGTAACATGCAGAGCAAACCTGTTCTGTAGGTTAAATATATATGCATGAGGAAAAGTCAAACACCGGGGTTACAGGGTCTTCTCAAAGTATTCACGCCTCTTGAACATTTGCCCGTTTTGTTACATTACAGCCAGAAACGTCAGTGGATTTCAGTGGGACTTTATGTGTTGGCAACACAAAGCAATACTTAACTAACCCAGCGCCCAGTGAAAGGAAAACAATATATGGTTTAACATTTTCTTTGGAGCAACAAACATCTTCTTTGCAGAAAGCTGGATTTTCAAGCAGTTTTCAAGCGTTGTTGTTCATCATTGGATTTATTTCTGGAATGTAACTGGGACATTCAAACAGAAATCTGATTTCATATAAGCACTTCTGTATTAGCTCTAGCTGTATGTTTAGGGTCACAGCTGAGGAAAAGAGGTACGTAGTAGTCCAACTCTGACTTCCAGTTCATGACAACTGGAAGTCAGAGTTGGACGATTTATTTACTGAAAGGAATGATATGATTTCAGTCTGAGGATCCAGGATTTTCAGCATAGGAGTTGTAACTAAAATGGAAAGGAACAGGTCAGAGCTCTGGAGTCGAGGAGCGCAGCACCCTAAATACCCAGGCAGGTAATCGGTGGCAGAGCTTCAGCTGCCGTAGTCACCTGTGGTGGCTCTGCTCGCTGGAGAGCTGCTTCACAGGGGAAAGGAGACAACATCACAAAAACAGGAACAGACACCCCAGGATCATGGTAAAACCCACAACTGCCTCCCAGACCTATCCACTGCGTTCCTTGGTCTTCATGACGCTGTTTGTTCTCTAATAAAGCTCTGAGGCCAGAAACAGGACACACTTTATTTTCTAACATAAAAGATGCTTAAAGTCAAAAGACACTCACCATCATCTGTCATGGAATCCAGTGATGCTGTCACCTAAACTAAGGCCACCAGTCGCCAGTCGCTTTCTGTGCATGCCGTCCATTTAGTTAATCCAAAGTTAAAAACGTCCAGTTTTAGCAGTTTGAAGCCCTCCAGCTGTTATGCTCCCTGATGATCCAGTAATTACTCTGGATCTCTCTTATTCTCTTTCAATACGTTTGTGTTTTTGGTTCTTCTGCCTTGCTCCCTCTTTATCTCCTTATTAGCCACCAAGCAGAAAAATGTCTGCACCAAGTCGTTGGACCACAGTGTTGATTTAAATGTCCACTTTCCTTAAAGCTCAGTAACTGTTATGAGTTTTACAAACGGCAGGTTTGATTCTTGAAAGCCACCTCCTAGCCAGTCAGTGACCGACATTCTTCTGACATCACATTTTAAGCTAGAGCCAGGTCACTGAATCTGGCCCAAGTACACACTAGCGTTCCTAATGGAAAACCCTAATGACGGAGTAGAGCCGAGTCGAGCCATGTTGAGTAGGTACCAGTGGAAATGGAGCTTAATTAGCTGACTTCTGAAAGCAGATGGTTGCACCGGATTTCATTTAGGAGTATCAAATTATAGACCAGAATTCACTGGTACATCTAGAACAGGCAGGAGAGAGCAGATGTGCTAGCATAAAGACTGGAACCATGTTCTATCAGACAGAAGCTCCCCAGTTAGTCAGCGTAGTCAGTGGAAGTCATCAGACTAGGAAATCCTTTTAAACATTTGACATTACCCAAAGATGCTGATTATTTTTCCCCTTCTTCATGTCCTACCTTGCTGGTTTTGGTCATTTTGGATCCGACTTTATAAGTTATGAAATGCAATCATCTGCTGCTGGATGTTTCCCAGTCAACATGCATCACTTCATAACTACAAAGGGACATTTAATACATGCTTTGACAGCCTACAATTTCACGTCGTTTTGCTATGACCAACTGATAGTCTATGGTAAGAAAAGCTGATCATATGTGTCCCATAAATAATATCTACCCGCAGAAATTTGCATTGTTACTTTTGGTTTGATTGTTCCCTGGGTCATAACAGGAATTAAGAGCAAAATAAATGGAAACAGGGTGTTGTCAGGAAATGAATATACAATTCAATTACATAATCCCTGTGATCTGAGCATTTACATTAATATTTAGGAATGTTGCAGTGAATCCAGAAGTGAGATCAGGATCTTTTGTTGGACACTCAACACTGACTTTGTTGTCTTTAAGCCACTGTGTAACTAACTTGGCTGTATGCTAGAAGTCATTGTTTGTTAGGAAGATCCATTTGTATCCAAGCCTTCCTGGTTCATGTCTTGAGGTTTTGTTTCAATATTTCTGCATAATGCTCTTTCTTTACAATGCCCTATATTCTGTCAAGTGCCCCAGTCCCTCCTGTAGAAAAATACTTTCAAAGCACGATGCTGCTTCACAGATGGGATGGTGTTCTCACGCTTGCAGCCTTCTCCCTTTTTCCTCCAAATGTAACAATGATCTTCATGGCCAAGCACTTGAGTTTTAGTTTCACCCGACCACAGGACATGTCTCCAAAGATGAAGGTCTTTGTCCCTGAGTGCATTTACAGACTGCAATCTGGACTATTTTACTTTTGCAGTAATGGCTTGCTTCTCTCTGAGTGGCCTTTTAGCACATGCTTTTACAAGACCTGTTTCACTATAAATAAAGCCATTCTCTGACCAGCTTCAGCAACATCTTCCTAAGGTTTTTAGCTTTGGTTCTAGGGTTGATTCACAGATTTTGCATCAAAACCTCCTCATCTCTGGGACACAGAACCTCTTTTCTGGACATCATGATGACTGTTTATACTCGCTGATAATTGTTTGAATAGATGAACAGGGAACCTTTATGAAACTCAACATTCTTCCCAATTCTCCTCCTGTTGCTACATGCACGTTCAGTATGAGGGATTGCTGCAAAGTCAATGACAATGTTGTCCACTGTCCACTGTGGCTCCACGCTCTTTCAGGAGGAGTGAATGCTGCTGGGTTTCCTTGATAGAAACAAAACTTTTAACCACTCTGTCTATATGGTTTGATTGGATCAACTGTAAAGTGCCTTGAGATGATGTGTTGTGCATTGGCGCTATATAAATAAAATAAAATATAATTGAGTTGATACTTTGGCTGATTTCTTAATTTTTTATGATGTCAGCATGGTTGTGCCTCCAGTAAACTTAAAGTTGTGAATTACCCTATTAAATGTTTACAAAGCTTGATGTCATCATCTGAACATTTCTAAAAGCTGTTTAAAGGCATAATAATCCAGGTGGATGTAAACTTCTGACTTTGAAGAATGTAGTGATTTATTTGTAATAATATATTTGGCATTTAGCAAAATAAATATATTTGGGAGTCTTAAGTGACCAACAACAGGGAGAAATTAGTCTCTAGATTGAAGAGTTGATGTCAGAGCATGAGGAAAAATGTTGAGTGTCTATTCATCTGGTTTTACTCCATGTCCATGTCAGACCATGTGTTCAGGGTGCTGGAGTTATTGCATGTAATTATATTACTGTACATTTTGAGATGCAAAATGTTAACCCCTGTTCAACTTTGAAAATGGTGATATTAGACTTTGATTTCTACACAGTTTATAACTGATGAAACAACAGAAGACCAGAGGTGTTTGGTACCTTGAAAGTCATTGTTTTAGACAAAACTCTTTACAGAAATGTTTTAGCCACCAACCACCATAAGCTCCAGAAACTGATTATCTACTCTTCTATTGTCAGGTCAGATGATATCAGCCTGCAGGACGCTGATATGGTAAGATCACTCTGCACATTTGGGAACCATGCATTGTTTGTTGTTTTGATGTTTGGTGGTGTATCGTTAAACTGCTGACCTGACCAAATCTGATCCGACTTTCTGTTTTTCAGGACATCAAAGATCTCCTCCAGCATGTCTGTGAGGCCGACTCGGTCCAGGAAGTGAGACAGTACGGCACAGCTCTAGTTCAGCATCTGCGGCTTGCACAGCAACGAAGAAATGACATCACTGCTCAGGAGATGAAGGCCGTGATGGAGGAGAGAGACAAATCTGTTGACAAAGTGAGTTTTCCTCCAAAATGCTGAACCAAAGAACCACCTTTTAAACTAAAGCAGTTCCAGTAGTTCAGGGCCGATTAAAAAGAGAAAAGTTTGAGATGGTTCTTTAAAGAACCAGCTAAGGACTCACCAGACCGTTATAGGTTTTTCTGCTTTCATTGCTTCTTTCATGGTTGTCACATTTTAGATTTAGAATGTTGATGGTGCTTTTTTATTGAACCTGAGATATTTAAGCAGATTCTAGCTCAAGCAGATACCAGAATCCATCTCAGCGATCTCGGTCCAGTAAAGCCATAGATTGCTCAGGCTCCCTGGGTTCTGGTAGAAAAGCTTGAACTGTGATCAGCCACAGATGATGATTTTTTTATTTTTATTAAATCAACATAAATCACAGCACAGGATACATTTACACAGTTAATGTACCAACCCAAAACTTCCATCCCACCCCCTCACCTCTCACACTTATTCACATTCATTCACCCACATCGAATTAATTAATTCATCCACAAAATTACATTTTCAGAATAAACATTTGAGAACTTCCCATCTATTTTTATGTTTTCTGGCTTCATTATCAGT
The DNA here is from genome assembly GCF_011125445.2 of Fundulus heteroclitus. Lineage (NCBI taxonomy): Eukaryota > Metazoa > Chordata > Actinopteri > Cyprinodontiformes > Fundulidae > Fundulus > Fundulus heteroclitus. The sequence continues at coordinate 31,045,992 of NC_046379.1, read as the reverse complement.
TTCAACCATATAACTTTCTAAGGGTAAAAAATGCTGAATTAATGTTTTAAAGAAATTAATACCAAGTGAGAATCTATTTTTGGCTTTAAAAACAAACCTTTTACCGAGTACAATGATTAAATTAACTAAATCGTGACTGTCGATAAACTCTCCTAGTAAAACAAAAACCACATCAAGTTTCATAGATAGACCAATACTTAAACACTTTTTTCAACTTCCACCCAAAATAGAGAGACAATATGACAATACCAAAACAAATGCAGGGTGGATTCAGACTCCTGACAACAGAAACGGCAATCATTTGACTCTGTCATATCCCATAGTTTTAACATTTTTCCAGTGGGTGAGAAGTTATATATGGTTTTAATTTGAAATTTTTGCACATCAACAGTAATTTTATAGATTAGTTTAAATTTTTTATCCCATGGCAGCGGGCAGTCAAATTAGTCCTCCCATTTTCCATATGTTTTAAATGGGGCAACCTTCAGAGATTTTTTTTTTTATCAAATAAAAGTTATATATTATTCTATTTATTTTAATTCCCTTTGGCCAATTAGAGGTTTCTTATTGTAGGTTTACAAACATATAGTTTAGTAGTTCCACTGTTTATTATTTTTTCCCATTTTTTTCCAATTACTCCAGTGAGTTGGTTAAAGGAAAAGTTTGAACAAGCATCACCATACATAGTTCTAAATTCCTCATACTCCATAATTTTACTGTTCTCATTGATAATGTCATTAACAAAGATAACTCCTCTTTCGAACATGTTTTTCCAAAAGAAAGGCTTTCCGTCTATTAGTATATTAGAATTCATCCATATTATCATTGATCCACCACAGAGGAAGCAAAGAGAGATACCACAGAGAACCTACACGGATTAATCAAAGGAAGAAGTGCAGAGCGACTGTGTGACAGAGGAGGAGACTGGGATGGGGAGAGATGGAGGCAGAAATTCTGCTGTGGTCCCCTCAAAAGGAGCAGCCCACAGAAGCAAATAGTTGCAAATTGGACTATTTTAAGTAGTCAAATCTTTTAACTTAGCTAAATACTGGGAGCATCTCTGGAGGATCTGGTGGACCAGCAGGCACGCCAGTTTTCCCCATTAAGTAAAGCATTGTGACTTGCTTGGTAAAATCCCAGTCCACCTTGTTGAGTTTAACAGACAAGTGGATAGAAGCTTCTCCTATTTGATGACGCAGTGACTCGTGGTGAAGCCGCTGTCACCGTTTGTGGATGCGAAATGCAGAGCGGTAAACACCGCGCGGTGCAGGTGAAGATTTCGCCTCAACCATGTTCGGTCTGAGCGCATCATTAGGCTTCCCGTGAGGGCCTCTGCACAGCTCGCAGAAGAGGCGACTTTCAGCTCAGTTATTCTCCTGCAAAACTGAGAAAGATATCACAAACAGTCCATTTCCATGGCGGATGGCTGCATAGGTTTAAACGTTGACTTCACAGAAGGAAGGCTGTACTTTGCTTCGATTCCAGCCTGCACACTCGTGGAGGGTCTCATCAATGTGAACCTCCTCGTCACAAGAGTTCACGGACAGAGGACAGAGGACAGAGGCCCTCTCCTGTGCGGCTGACCAGCAGGATCAGATCTAACTGTTAGCGAGATCTAACAGTAATACCTTTCCTAGTGATGCATATCATTACTAGCACAGGTATTACTGTTAGATATTTGTAGTTATAAACAACACACTGTGTATTCCCTGTAACAATAGTAGATATGCCTTTGTTGATGATGCAGTTTTGTTTTCGCTTTTTTATGCTTCTTTTGACTTTACTTCTGAACACCTCGGTCCATCTTTTTGTAATTTCCAAGCTAAAGAGTGTCATCAGCCTGACCTCTTAAAGCCTTTGCATTGTCATCCACTGTTGTCATCCAGAAAGACTGGACTTTTAATTTTCAGCTGCTGGGCAAAAATGAAATTGACCAATTCCCATCATTAACGCATTTTGTGCATCTCCAAATGTCTTCTGAGCATGCCATCCATTATGGCAGTTAATGACCCATTTATTTTAATCAGGTGAGTGGCATCAGATAGGCAAGGCAAGTTTATTTATAAAGCACTTTTCAGTAACAAGACGATTCAAAGTGCTATACATGAACAAAGCAAAAAACAGTAAAGAAAAGCATTACAGAGACAAGCACATTGCATTGGAACAGTAACAGCAGGTCAGATACTGTACAGGACAATTTGGACTTCCACATTAAGATTTAAAGGCAACTGTAAACAAATAGGGTTTTGACCTTGATTTAAAGGAACTCAGGGTTTCGGCACTTTTACAGTCTTCTGGGATCATAAAAACTAGATGCTGTTTCTATGTGTTTGGTTCTGGTTCTGGTTCTGGTTATGCCAAGTAGGCTTGAGCCAGAAGACCTGAATGTTCTGGAGGGTTGATACACTGATTACAGTCTGTGATGTATTTAGGTGCTAAGCTGTTCAGTGATTTATAGACTAACAGAAGGATTTTAAAGTCTATTCTCTGAGATACAGGGAGCCAGTGTAAGGACTTTAGAACTCGGATGATGCAGACCTGTGAAAACATGATTGCAGTACTCGATTCTACAAAAAAACAACAATGCATGAATTAGTTTTTCCTGCTGAGACATTAGTCCTTTAATCCTGGAAATGTTCCTCAGGTGATAGAAAGCCGACCTTGTAATTATCTTTAGATGCTTTTGGAGGTTCAGGTCTGAGTCCATCATTACTCCCAGATTTTGGCCCTGATCAGTGGTTCCTAGCTGAAGCTGTGCACTAACATTTGATCGCTCCTTTATTGGTCCAAAAATTATTACTTCTGTTTAGTTTTCAATTGAAGAAAATTTGGGTACCCAGGATGGACCTTTGGGGAACCCCACATGTGATTTTTGTGATCTCTGGGGTAAAGTTACCTACTGTCCTTTAAGTAGGATTTAAACCAGTCGAGTTTTGTACCAGAGTGATCGACTGAATGGAGTGATCGTTTGTATCGAATGCTGCACTCAGGTCCAATAGTACCAGTACTGTGATTGTTCCACAGTCTGTATTTATATGGATGGCATTAAACATAATGTTTTAGATAAGCATCTAAAACATGCAGAACAAGGGGCACTGAAGCCCAGGGGTGGGGACCACTGATATACAACATACGGGCCACTTCTCAATACTCCAATATGTTCTTGTGTGCATATCAAGTATATACTTTGTCAGTGTATACTTTGCAAGTATATACTTGGCAAGTACAGCTGAAAGTGCGTTCTTGCAGAGAATGCAAGGATGCAAAGAATGCAGTATGGAAGCTCTTCAGTTGGAACGTACTTAAAGATGTCACCGCTCAGCGGTGAAATGTAATTTCTGAAGTTTCACCAAATGGTGGAATGTGATTATTTTCAGATTTATAATGAATACAAAAAAAATAAATAAGAACAAAATGTTTTATATGACAAGTATCAAATATACATAATAAGTTAGGAAGACGTGTAAGTACAAAGTTGAAACCCTTTAAAATAATGAATTTTCAATTTTGACCATACAGTTGATTAATTCCTTCCGTTGCTTGACACCTGCGTGGTTAATTTACAAGAACTATTAAATACCAATTAAAAAAACTTATTTTTCTTTTATTTTTATCAGGTAAGCTCATACCAGGAATCTACAGAAAAAAGAGACAAAATGGTTTAAGTAAAAAATTGCATTTATTAGAATAACAAAATCAAAAAGATAACCAGTTAGCAAGTATTGTGCAGGAAATTGATACCTTGACTGTTTAATCAGGAAAATGTTAATATAATTTAAAAAATGTAAAAGAAGATGAGGAGACAGTGGTGTGGACGATGACAGGATACGCCGGTGAGAACGATCACTGGGGGCTTTTGAGAAACTGCATCTAAACCTGGAACTATGGTCTCTTCTCCTGCACAGCTATCTGCATAAATTCATCATTAGGGGGTACTGTATTAAAATGTTTTTCTTACTGTGAATTTACAGGCCTAAAAGATTATGATGACTAAATTAGGCCCCTAATTGGTATTTTAAGGGAAATAAACGTAGTGACAAAGTTTAGAAAATACCTGCATTATCTTAAAATGTAAAACATTTCCTGAGAACAATAATACATATTTTATATTCTATATATACTAAGACATTTTATATCTGACAATCGGCCACTAAATACACATGACAGGTAGTGGAAAATGACAGAGTGACTTGCCGAGATCGGGCTGCGGTTAGAGGGGAAAACAAACTCCAACCGCTCCAGCTGCCAGCGGAGCGGTGCTGCTCCATAAACATCGCAGCACATTTCAACATGGACTCATTCTTGACAAGCTGACTGCAAAGACAAAGTTTGGAGATCTACTTTCTCACCTGAAAATGTTTTAAAACTAAATTTTGTGACAAATTAATGTTGATATCAAAATGATAATTTTTTTGCGCGTATTTACTGTTATTGGTGCATTGTGGGATACTTTGCTGGCCCAAATTCGCAGACGTATGCAGCCTTGATAAAATCGGCAGAGCAAAAGCACATCTAGGTATTTTGAACCGTACTAGGGCCACCATCAATGATGTTTCATAAGTACAAGAGGTCACAAGTACATTAAGTATGCATATTGAGAAACAGCCACAGTCATATGAAAAAATTAGGGTGCTCTATAAAAGCCTTTGTGGTTTTGTAACATATTTGGGCATTTTCATATTTATTATCGATTTTAACACTACAGAAAAATACAAGTAATATAACTGAACAAGATCTGAATAAAAGACCCATTCATTCTTTCTGTAAAATATAATGAAAACATAGAATTTGTATGTCAATGTAAACTTTATTTATATAGCATGTTTCCAAAGTGCTGTACACAGCGACAAAAAAAACATATAAATATGTATGTACAGTACATACAAAATAACAAATACACAACACAAAATGAGAATAGTTAAAAATGATAAAGTTCAAACACTAAAAATACTAAAAACACCAAAAGAAATTTAAAACATATATAAAAGAATGATAAATTAATCTGCTCAGCTTGAGTTAAAAGCCAGTGCAAACAAGTGGGTCTTTAACAAAGACTTGTAGTGAAGGAGAAATTATTAAACCCCAAAATGAATACCTACTTAAAAGGCTAAATTCTAACACAGTTTTATAACATCATTACTCAGCATGTTTAAGAATGTTTGTCCTGTTTAAACCTGAGACATCTAGTTTGGAGCTCCTTACTGTTGCTGTTATAATAAACCCCGTGGTACCAATCAAAGATCTCTCTGAGGCCTTCAGGAAGAAGACTGCACCAGCTTATGAGTCTGGAAAGGGACTTAAAGAGGCCTCAAAATTTCATCTAGCCTTCAGGATTAGTAACGTTTTTGAAATGGAGTTGAAAAGAGTGTGAAATCAGCCATTTCACTGTACGGGAAATGGTGTACAGGTGGAGGAAAGTCAACACAACTGCTAACGTGTCCAGGAGAGTTCACCCTGAAAGAACTATCCAAAAATCCTAGAATATCAGCATGATAGCCACTTTCTGCCTAATTCAGAGTATTTTAAACACTCATTAATGGCTGATTATAGAACCTAAATATGTCACACATTTGTTATATATATTTTAGACAGACTGTGGGACATCATCTTGTGTAGTGCATGTGTAATCTAACATGTAGATTGGTGCTATAAAGAGAGACAACAATGGGCATACTCCAACTGCCTGCATCAGCCAGTGTGTGCGGCACAGCGCCATCCAAGGGCAGACAAAGCTCCCCTTTGCCTCACCTTGTCCCTCTTCCGTTTATTTGAACAGGCAATGCATAAATGCACTGATTTTGACCATAACAATGTTCAAATCAAACTGAAAACAAATTTCAACAGAACAATCAAGTGGACAAATTGATTTGCTCTTATCAGTGTTAGTACTTGTGATGATTATGTACTTTTCCACAGATAAAAAAAGATTAGACTAAATATATAATAGGCTGTCTTTTTTCATGACTCTAAACACACACACACACACACACACACACACACACACACACACACATTCATATTTACTTACACACGTGTGTATGTAAGTAAATATATCAGTGTACACACAGTTTTTATATTGAATGGAAATTCAATATAAATTGAATTTCTATAATTGTTCCAAACGCAGTCATTCATGTACACTTTAAGCTTCTCAATGTTTCTCAGTGAAGCAGCTGTGCATCTCGGTGCTGAATTGCAAACCTAAATGTTTTTTGATTACTTGGTGACCATTAAGGCATACTTCTTATTAAATGTTGCTACTTCTTAATAAAAAATCTAATAACCATTTTTTATAAATTATTGTATTGATTCTTTATTTGCTAACGGAGATCTATTCCAAATTTCTCTGTTCATGGTTTCTTGTTTATTTCAAAGTTTCCAAAGCTACAATTTTCTTTCTTCCTTTAAAGTAGATAACCCACATTTTCTTTTTCCCTTCTCTCCTCTGGAGGCTGATTATAATCAAAGTTCAATTCTCAGAGTTTATTACCAAAACCTGCAGAGTGTTGGATTTATTACCAACAATTTATATACCGCTCTCTGTGGGGGTGGGGTTGAAATCAGTAGAAATGAAAAAAGACGAGTCTGGCTGTTGGTGGGATATGAGCGAAATAGAGTTGGCCAGTTGAATGTGGAGATTGGTTGTGCTCCCAGCATGCTCTGCGGCAGGTGGTGGGCTCAGAAGCCCCGCCTCCTTCTGATATTTCTCAGATGAAAAAAAAGAATCAGATCAGGAGCCTTCATCTGTTTCCTTGCTGTGACTGACAGAGCGCAGTAACCATGGTTACTTGAACTGCTCCAGCATCGCCAAACAGCAGTGGTAACCAAAGCAACTGGCTTCTGAAGAGAATGGGAGAAATGAGAAAGTTCTTCCTTGAAAACACAAAAAACAAAAAACTCCTTTACATGTAGGATCATCCTGCAGCGCTACGGATCAGAATGAATATATGTTCTAAATAAATAACATATCAATTTAGCAATATCATGAGGCATTTATTGATCAGGGATGACATTACAACAAGGGAAATGTTCTGTTAATTATTTAATCACCTTGGGAGTGGAAACGTTAGGCAGCAAGTGAACATGAGGTCCTCGTAGTTGAAGCAGGAATAATGGCAGCATAAGGATTTGAGCAAGTTTTCCAAGAACCAAAGTGTGACTGTTAGACAGTTGGGTCAGAGCATCTCCAAACAGCAGCATTTAATGGAGTATTCATGGTCTACAGTGGTCAGGATCTATCAATGGTGGTCCGAGGAAGCATCAGTGGTGGACCAGCGACAGGAAGTGAAGGGTGGTCTGTTTCGTCTTAACCAAGGGAAGAGCTGTTAGCTGTTAGCTTCACAGTAATGACCACATGAATATCTCTCCAACTGAATGTTGTAATAAATTACTTTTGATTATTTTAGAACAATTTAAACGTAACTGACCCTATTGCACTCCTAAGGTAGCTGCAACATTGCAAAAGCCCTTCTGACAGGAAATATCAAAATAAAATCCCTTCCTGTTCCGTTGATGTATAAGCTTAAACAAGCAACAAGCGAAATTTCATTATTTTAGAAAACTAGTTTTGTGAAGAATTACAGGTATCTTTTTAGAAGGACTATGGTTAATGTTACACACCATTTCTCTGTGTTGTTCTCTAATCTTTTGTTTACATAGCCGGGCCGGCGGCACGTGAATGTACGTGAACATCTTCCACTCAGGGCTTACCCACTCCCTGCCCATAAAATGCCCCCACCAGGCTCAAAATGGCAGAGAGCACGGCCATCGGATCAAAACGTTCTCTTGCTAACAGCATTATAAAGCTATGTTATTTTCTTCACTAAACATGTTCCTCTGAAAGGTGATGCTGTTTTACTGTTTTTTTATTCTTTACAAATAGGCTGATATGAGCCGATGGCTGAGAAGGGGAAATGGGTGCTGAGTGCTAAAGCGGAGATAGGGAGGCGTGGCTTGGTACACATCTTGTTTTGGTCAACAGACTGTGCTCAACTCTGCACCTAGTGGTGAAATATAGCTTATTGCTTAAATCATTAAGGAAATGATTTTCCAATATTCTAAAAAAAATTCACAGCTCAGTGAAGAGAAGAAAAGCCAAGTCATATTTAGTGCAATATAATATATTCCCTTTCTATTATGGATCATAAATGGTTACATTTCTAATAGAATGAATATTACATCTAACAAATTTTCAAAATAATATAAATCAGCCTTCAGCTGATTTTTTTCTTTTCTTTACAAACTAAATTTTAAATTATTAAAAAAGAACTGTTGATGATTATGTTTCAAAATTATTAAGTGTTCATGTAATAATTTAGGCCTTGGGACAAACAGTACAGGTTTGGAATCCTAACATACACCAAATCAAGGTTAGAGCTGCTCTAGATGTCATGGATTTGATGAGAAACTGTTTATTTCAGTCATTTGAGACTAGACTCGGACTTGGAAAGAATGACATTTGAACATCTTGGCTAAAAAGAAAACCAGATTTCTGCGCTTCAGCTTTGGAAGCTTTTATTAGAAGCTGATTAGGACAGGTTAAAAAAGGACGACTTGTTGCTACACCTTGGATCATTGTCCCAGAAACTGCTGGTGTAAATGGCTTAAAAGAAAATAATTGGGCTGTATTCTTGACACGACTATTAGTCCTTTAGTCACAGTCCTTTAGAACGGTGGTTCCCAACCCTGGTCCTCAAATACCCCTGGCCTGCATGTTGTAGGTGCCGCCTTGCTGCCACACACTTGACTGTGCTTAATGGTTGATTAAGAGGCTTCTGCAGCATTTGTATAGCTGCAAACCAGTCAGACTGCCTTTACATATCCTTGTCCACTGCTGCAAGCAGCAACAATAGGCATGTGAGCTTGAGAATGATCATGGGGCAACAGAAAAAGATCCAGTTAGTGGCTCAATCCGAATACCCTTATAGAGCCAGGACTCTTTAGCCATTGCAGAAGTGCGTCAGAATAGTGTAGTCAGTAAGAAAGGAGGTAGGAAAAGTAGCCTGTATGCTCCCTCCCATGGCTAGTTCTGCCTAAGAACCCTGCAACGTCCCTTACCTCTCTAAGAACCCTCAAGGTATCCCACAATCCTTTGCGTGACATGATGTATCAGCACAGCCCCCTCACAGAAATCAATGATGTCCGGAGAGAAGAGAGCGCACACTTTATAGTTCATTTTCGGAAAGGCTGTAGGCCTGGATTTGAGCCACATTTTTTTTTGCCACATTTTTTTTTGCCTACTAAGCCAAAAAGCCTGGGGAAAAAACTACAAACAAATGGTGAATCATGTCAGTAAAATTATTTCAAGGTATCCACAGACAAATCAATGTTAAAGCTCAAGTTAAAATAGCAAGCTTATACCTATCTTAAAATATATATTATAGTAACTAAGTAAATACTTATTGCAGACAGCAGATTATGTTTTCATGCTGCCATCGAGCTATCCATGGCAAGAATTTAAAGAAATTCTGTGTTAGTAGTGTGAATTTTACTTTACATATTAAACACTTTGTGCAAGATTGGAGCCCTGGTAACTGATCATGGCTGACAACAAATAACTCAGGCAACCAGAAGTTGCAATGTACGTATATCCAAAACCCAGCAGAACTAGTGTTAAGCATTATTCCTTAATTTAAAGGACCAATAAGTAATACTGACTCCTAAATCGGGACAACACATATACAGGGCCTTAACAGAGAACAGTAATTTCTCAGTGGTCTGTTGCTGCTGTGAATCCCCACCAAATTTTTACTTCCACAGGACCAGTATATAATGTTGTATTCTGTTCCATTACTGGTCGGCTTCTGCTCTTTTGCCAAAATAAAATTCCAAATGCTGCGCTCTGCTTTGGGAACTCTGGGAACTCTCATATGATTAACTCAGGAACCAGGAAGTAAACACGGGCTACACTCTCCACCAAAGTCGTTCCGGACCGTACATCTAGGTTTGAAAGGTGAAAAACAGGACTAAGACATTGTTGATGGAGAGGACCGATTGTTTATAGGGAATGTTACTTCCATCTCAAGTGACAAGTGAGAATGAATTAGGTTGATTTTGCAGTTAATTTCTTACTTATTCTTACTTATAACCATTTAACCATACAATGTTTATAAACAAACATTGAGTTATCTTCATACGAACGAACATGCGGTAGTTCCCCGTCGATCACTGCTGATCAGCTGTTCATGAGGTTGGTTGGCCACGTATCCATATTTTACACTACTAGACTCCTTTTAGGTTTCGGGAAAGGAATAAACATTCGGGATAACCTATGCCCCTACTGACAACTTTTAATAATTTTTACCAATATTTTTTTAATGAAATCACTCTGACCGAAATGCGTTCAAAATGTAATGTCTTGGGATCTTGTCGGAGGGAAAGAGGTAGCAGCTTCTGCAGGTAAGGGGTGTCTTGCTTAAGGACTAATTGTGATCACTGATTGGTCAGCTACTGCCTCCAAGATTGATTGACAGGTGGCGTCACGTAGGAATGCAAGAATTTCCTGGAGCCTTTAGGAATTTGTGTAAGAGGAACTGTCGCCATCTTAAAATGACCAAAACAAAGGAGATATTGGTACACTTTAGAAGATCAAAGGTTCCCCATGAGCCTGTTTCCATATTGGGCTAAGACAGTGAAGTGCTACAGAGCTAAAAATAGCTGGGGTCTTGATTTATGTAAAACGTGACTGCTGCCCGAGCACGGATGCCCTCTACAGCATAGCCCCCTCCACTTCCTCTGGTGGGTTGAGATCTTCTGTGTGTGCAGGGAAATGCTTTACTTGTTCTATCACACTGTGGAGTCAGTGTCCTTTTCTATGCTGCAGTGTGGAGGAGTAGTGTGAGGGACAAGAACAGCAAACCACTAGATAAGCTAATGAAAAAAAAGCTAGCTCAGTGCTTTGCAATGGACTGGAACCATTACAAACACTTGTTGAGTGGTATATGCAATCACTATACTCCAGAGCAACTGACAAGATATTTTGTTCCCAGGGCAATTAGACTTTTTAGTACTCTCTAGTATGTACTGTTATTTTATATTGTTTAATTATTTTACTCACTAACTCACTCACTCAGTCACTCCATTCTACTGATTATGTAGTTGGTTATAATGTTATTCCTGATTTGTATATACATGTAGAGATGCAGTTAGCAACATGTTAGTCCAAATACAAAGTGTGAGAATATGTTTTACAAAAGCAATATGCTCAAAGAAGATTTGAAACTTGTGAAACCTTGGTTGCAAGGTTAACTAAAAAAATCAAAAAACGAGCTTAAGAGAAAGCGTAGAGCTCTGAAATGTAAAATCTGTAGCAGGGCTAAAATACCACTTATTCCATCTTTATCCCGTTGGAGGATCTTTGTGCTGCTACCTGCTGATGAAGTAAAACTCGGCACGTTCATATGGTTGTACTTCATTTGCATATATTAGGTAGTTTTTTTTTTCTAGTCAAAGCTGTTCTCCGTGTGTTGGACAGACGGTGGAACCTTTGAGTTGCCCCTCATCAGCACCCATAGCCTCACATTTTAACCTCCCTCCTCCCTCTGATGCCGGCCTCCTTCAACCTATACCTCACCGCTGTATCGACTTCACTTCCATCACTACCAGTGACCCCCACCAATAAAACTGCTTCACTGTCTTTTAACAACTATCCCTATTACGTTAACACCACCCCTCAATGGTAACACCTTAATCCTCCCTTCATTCTACTGCTGCACCGCAGTGAAATATGTTTCAAATGCTGCCATAATCCTCCGAGAAGAAGAAGAAAGAGCACTCCACGTTGGAGGATCCCACCCCTCCCCATCCCTCTCCACCCCTTGTTGCTCGCAGATTCCTCATTCCCTCCTTTCATCTCTCAGGGATTATCTCCCTCAGCAGCTGGGGGTTCTGGGAAATATTAGAAAAAGGGGGTGGGTTCTTCTTGAGCACTCCGACCCATATGCCAGCTGGAGCTTCCTGCTCCTTATTGAATTGATATCAGGTAATTACAGGTTATCACAGCTCATCAGAGCTCATCTGGAGCTGCTGACCACCTCACACCCTGACTGGAGCCCCAAAAGAAAACTGATGGTTCGACTCCAACACATTTACCCCAAGTGTAGAAAAGGACAGAATTTGCTGGAGTCACTTATTAAGACATTAGAGCACTTTATTCCAGTTTTTAATTACTTTTTACAAGCTGGAATGCAGCAATAAAGAGTAAATCCATAAATTACCCTTTTAAAACTTCAATAGCTTGCATAACTTCAATAACTATGAACATGATTAAGAACTCCTTGACGAAGGTAGAGCTGCAGCTCTTTGTGAACCTGTCTTCAATACCTCGAAGGAACCTGAGGCTGTTCTTGTTCTCCCCAATTTAATAATGAATCTCTACTAATGTCAGATTCTAAGCTGAAAAACTTCCCCTCTTTGTCTCCAAATGAGAGAAGTGACAGTGGATTTATCTTAGTCTAATAGCCTCATTTTCTACACCAGAAACACTAATGTCACTTGGATGTGTGCTGGGAAGTTTTGTAGGGCTCAGTGTCGACATGACATGGGGCTGTTCCCATAGTAGAAGAAAATTGAGAAATTTTATCTCAAGTTAAGCCAAGCTGCCAAGGAGTTTTTGGACGTGTAGTAAAATTCCGTGCCATGATCATTGCAACTATGAGAAACCATATATACCACAAATCTACCCAATAAGGCATTCCTCAAATGACGTCAAATTACTAAATTTAGACGCATGTGTCGCAGCTATCTTGTGGTCGTACAAGCAGAGCAGTAACACTCGACTAGTTTACTTGTTTGATTCAAATAGTCAACAGGTCTGTCCTGAAAATCACGTCAACAGACAATAATATGGTAACAACAAAACACCGCTGCTGCATTGATATCTGCTGGAGTGACTAACGATATGATGATTGTGATCATATGGAGGAAGTTATTTTTTTGTTTCATTGATATTCCAAAACAACGAAGGATTGCAGGGAAATGTCAGTGTTGCATACGAGCTTGTAACTGGGAGGACTTTACTGTGGAATCTGACCAAGGCACCTAAATGTGGTCTCTGCATTTCCTGGTGCCAACACTTGAACATCCAGACCTGAAACCAGCGACTGCAGTGTCTGGGCAGGTAGGATACGTTTATTTGGCTTTTTCTCAGCGGCTTTAAAACTTCATACAAGCCATGAGGGCTGTTCATGTGAGCTTCAGTGTTGCATTTAGTTATCAGCGATTTTAGGCTTGTTTTTATCTAAAGTCACTTGTAACTTTAGTGAGTTGGCGGTTGCGGTTTCTTGGGGTTGTTTCAGAACATTCAGTCACTTTTTTGGGCTTCGTTTTTTGCAGACAGAAAGCTTTTTGCTGGTTAACGTGCTGCGCAGCAAGAGAGCAGGGCTCAAGCTCCCCTCCCCCACCACAACCATTTTACGAGTAGTAAAAGTCCTGGTGTGTATAAATACCTGCTTAATACTTGCATTTGTGATGATTAGAAGTGATGGTTTTCTTGCTGGTCTTCTGCTTCTTTTCATGGATCACATGAGCACGATTGTGTAAAGAGTAGACGTGATCTCAGTGTCTGATTACAGCGGGATAATTGACTGTTTTTAAGTCTATTTTGTGCAATGAGTTCTATAATAAATTAAAACATAGGCTTATAATAATACATATATATTTTGTCTTAGAATTGGCTGTAATTCCACATGGATACAGCAGGTTTCTTCCTTGCATTTGTTTGGTTGTGAGAGAGGAGAGGACAGCCTCTCCTACCTTTCTACTAATACTGCTTTCTTTCCGCTCTTTGCGAGCCCTGTACATTTCAACCAACATCTCAGCTGTTCTATACTGGGTTTCTCCATTGAAGCAGGTTGAAATGAAGCTCCTGGGACGTCATCATCTTCCAAAATGATTAGTATTACAGTTGTTGCCAATGTAATTTGCACTCTTCCTGTCCGAACAGCCGAGAAACCGGCTATCTCGGGAAAAACGTGACTTCATTTGAGAATTGCCCCATTGTTACTGAACTGATGCAAATACTACTTGGATGTTGGGCAACGATCCAAGAATAGCATAACTTAATCTTATGCTATGCGGGCTCTGTCTTGACTGATAAAAATTCACTCACCTCAGCATGCAAAACGCTCAGAGCGGCTTTAACTGAATCCCGCAGTGTTGTCTACACATAGAGCATTGAACCTTTTTTCACCAGATGGTTGGTTGGTTCCTACATTTTAGGCCAGAATTATTCATATTCCTTGCAGATTTAGGTTTAAAGTAATCTTTTATTGGACATGCCGTTGCAAATTCTCAGTTATCTGGGTCATCGCACCAGCAAACAGGCTTAAATCAGAGGCAACCGGACTTTCGTTCAGTTCTTTCTGAAAACGTTTCAACACCTATCGAGCAGTCTTTGTCTATTCTGGTGGTCCGCACTTGAGCAACTTTTATTGGACTATCTAACTTTTGGAGTGGACTAGCCAAAGTCCTGACTTGACTTTGACGGAGAGTCTGTTAAGGGAGCTAAAGATTACATGAAAATGGCAAGGAGGCTTTCCAACCTCATCACTAAAGATAAATCGTCAAAATACCAAAGGAAACATGCAAAAGTCATGTCAACAATTATGAGAAAGATTCAGTTGCTCTAATGCTACAATAGATTTTTTTCTTGGCTGTATTAAAATTATTTTAAATAAAATTTTGCCAGAAGAAAATACAAATAACCATAAAGTAATAGTAAATAATTTTGGGTTTAACTGAAAATAAAACTGGTGATTTAACTGCAAACGTAACATACCCTGTCCTGTGGCGGTAGAACTACTCACTAAGTAGAATTTTACACCCTTTATCCTAATACACATACACCAAATAATACTGGGGCTAACAAAAGCATGAAATGTAGATCAAAAAAGAGAGAGACCATTCTCCAGCCTAATTATTAAGCCTTTGGGAGAAAAAAGTGTTGTATTTGTTATTGATAGGGCATTTTACACATGTAAGTATTTTTGTGGCTATACTCACAGCCACCAGTGGAATACTGTTTGCAGCAATTCTCTATGTACCAAACTAGCAGGAATATTTACCAAAAGAGTTATTCACAGTTATGTGATTTTATTTCCTGCTGTGAAACAAATTTTTATTGTTTATTCTTACCTGTTATGTAAGAGGATTATAATAAATAATTCCCTTACTGCTTACCTTTAACTAACCCAGGCAACTTCTTTCTCTAAGTTTTTAAAAACAGATTAATTGGAAGTGGTATACAAGTATTCAGTCATGTTAAACTTGCCGCCATGTATACTGAGACTGCACAGCTCTAGGGTTTTAGAAATCAAGATGTGGTGAAAAATGTTTGGGTCTTTACCAGTTTCTAAAGTTTTTTATCTCTAACTTTAACTGCAAAGAAACAAACAACCAATGATGTTCACAGTAGCTCTGATCCAAAAACAGATAATTGCAGAGCAAACCTTTCACTCATCACATCATCATTCATGCTAAGTTTAGGAACTATTTGCGGACTGGTTAGCTTCCATGTTATTGAGCTTCGACATTCACAAGATATTCAACCGCAGTTTACGTCACTGTCACAATAACTGAATAAACTGAGACATTTTCATTGGCTTGACAGCTGGAGATCGGCATCGGCAGCCCTCATGAACCTAGTAGGGATAAAGCGTGTTACAAAATGAATGATGGATGGTCTGGGCTATTTATTTTTCCTTGCCATCAAGATCTTTGCCAACTAGCACCAGAAAATGCTATTATTGGCCTTTCTTTGTCTTGAAACAAATGTTCACAACCCTTTACGGGCGCAGCCATGAGGAAGTGGTTGAACGCGCTTAGCTGACAATACAGCGATCTGATTGGCTGAGCAGCAAAAATCGAATCACGTGACCTCTTGGACCGGAGCGCAACAGTTTAGATTTTTTATCGGGTTTAACTTATTAATGTGCAAGTGAAAACGTGGGAACATTGGTGTTTTGAGATCACTGCTATGTGTAGCAACTTATCCCGGTGGAAGAAAGTTGCCCCCTGACAGTTCATATGAAAAGTCATCCTACAGATTCTGGCCCACGGCCTATGAAGCCTGGCAGAGATACACTGGATGGGGATGTGATACTGCATCCACGTTTCAGTGAAACACATAAAACTATTATTCTGGCTAGGTCCTTGTTAAGGCTTGGAGATCTCACATTGCCCATAGATACAGGTAAACAATTAGAAAATAAATCATTATAAATAAAAACAAATAAAACAAATGTTTATATAGTTGTATATGCAAGATTGTCTTGGATACAATACTCCACTTAGATAAACATCTGGATAACACATCAGCCTAAACTAATAAAATGCAGAGGAGCTGTCTGCCTTCAAGAGTAAAAAAAAGTGTGTGTGTTCTTGTACTTGCAGCTGAGCAAGATTTTTTTTTTTGCTAATTTTACTAGTAAAATTAGGACTTTTATTTGGGCCAGGGTTTAGGTTTTGCACTAAGTTGTCAATTAGATTTAGGTTACGGTTAGTTATATACTGGTAAAGGTTATGGTCAGGGTTAGACTACAGAAAGTGTGTGTGTGTGTATGTGTATATGTGTGTGCGTGTGCGTGTGTGTGTGTGTGTGTGTGTGTGTGTGTTTGATAGAGAGACAGAAGCGGAGGGAGGAAACGAGGCTGTCTTAACGTGTCTCAACGTGTTCCAAAGTGTGCCTCACAGAGTTAAAACTGCCAAAGCAGTCCGCTGCTCACCCAGGCTGTCCTCTGTCTGAAAGACAGACAGCTGCTGCCTTCTACCGCATAACAGTGGATAGATGAAAACTCTTCAAAGACAAAACTTATCAGCTTTCAGCGTGTGTAAAATGAGAGAAAGCTTCTGTAAATCCAGTTTCAGTTTGGGTACCTAGCCAAATGATTCACAGAAGATGCAATCTGCTTTGCTCTGCATGTAGCTCTCACCCGTCTGGACACAAAATACAGAGTCTTGTGAGTCTTGTCCAGTTCATATATTTAAGTTCAGCATCCAATACCATAATCCAACAACAACTCATCTGTAAACTTGACAAGCTAGGGTTTAACATCTCCCTTTGCAATTGGTTGCTAGACTTCTTCCAGGACAGGCTGCAAGCAGTACAAGAAGGCAACAATACTCAAGCCGCATCACACTTAGCGCGGGGCTCACACGGTGGTTTGCTCAGTCCCCTGCTCTTTACACTGCTAACTCATGACTGCACTCTATTCTACAGCACCAATCACATGGTGAAGTTTACGGACGACACAACTGTGTTGAGTCGCATTACCAAAGGTGATGAGATTCGTCTAAAGGAAGGAGGTTCTGATCACTTGGTGCAGAGACAACAACCTCTAACAACACCAAATACTGACAATTGATTGTACTGCTGTGGACAAAGCAGCACCAACATTTCTGTGGTTACACATCATCATCATCATCAACTTGGACATCTCATGACTGACAAAGAAAGTGCAGTGGCTCCTATACTTCCTCCATAAACTCAAATGAGCAAAAGCTCCCCCATACATTTTACCAGGGCACCATTGAGAGCATTCTGTATAGCTGTGTGGGACAAGAGCTGTATTGACTACAACAGGAAAGCCTTGCAGCAGACAGTGAACACAGTTGGAAGGATCATTGGTGCCCAACTTCCCTCCCTCCAAGACACTCACCCACAAAGCGACCATGATTGTGAATGATGCCAGCCACCCTGCACTCAGTCTGTTCTGCCTTGTGCCCGGTGGGAGAAGGTATTGGAGCCTTCTTGCTTTTCCAGACTTACAAATAACTTCATTCACCAGGCTGTCGGGAAGCTGAACTCCCTCGCCTCAGTTTCACCAGCCCTCAGGAAGCTAAACACTCTTCCCCTAATT
Organism: Fundulus heteroclitus; assembly: GCF_011125445.2. Taxonomy (NCBI): domain Eukaryota; kingdom Metazoa; phylum Chordata; class Actinopteri; order Cyprinodontiformes; family Fundulidae; genus Fundulus; species Fundulus heteroclitus. Next base: position 31,028,137 of record NC_046379.1, on the reverse strand, counting down.
GGATCCTCATTACCTAAGAAGGACTATCTTTTTGCACTAACATGATACATCATACTGAAATGCTCTGAGCCTTTCTTACTGGTTGTCCTTTGCATGTTTAAAAAAACAGTAAAAAGCATTTTTACTGCTATCCCTACATATGCACCATGAACTCTTTAGTTTCAGTTATTTTATTGTTTTAATTCTAGTAAATTCTTCATCTCCCGTGCAATTTAGTTATTGTTTACTTTAGTTTTAGGATAATATCTGTCTTTAACTTTTGTACCTGGGGACTTTGCCTCTTCAAGTAAGAATTTTTTTTTTTATTCCTTTGTATATCTGTGTCAGGGATCAAGTAGTAAAGCATATAGGATACAGGTGTTTAATTAAAAAAAGTGACTTTCTATTTGCCCAAAAATATGAAAAATTATTAACAAATCCAACACTTGGGCAGACAGGCCAATAAAGAGGTCAACTCTATAAACTAGACTCAAAATCATAACTAACCAAATCTCAAACAAACATTAGAAAAACTGACCTCCTGAACCGACACATAAGTGAACGGTTATAGTGATTTAGCTAAACCATAACACACTTGGGGAAAAACAAAACTGCTGCCACTTAACAATCTAACACAAAACAATGAGATAAACCACAAACACCCTTTAGGCAATGAAGCATGTGTTTCGGTCCAATCAGGCTGTCAACAGTACTTCAGGTCCCTTAGCACTTAGCCACACCTTTTGCCAAATATATATATATATATATATAGATATATATATATATATATATAGAGAGATGTATAATAGATATGAGATGGTAGGTATGATAAATAGTAAGAGGTATCAGAATAGGTATAGGAAGATAGGATATAGATATAGTCTATAGAGAGAGAGAGAGAAGAGGGAGAGAGAGAGAAGAGGGAGAGAGAGAGAAGAGGGAGAGAGAGAGAGAGAGAGAGAGAGAGAGAGAGAGAGAGAGAGGAGAGAGAGAGAGAGAGAGAGAGAGAGAAGAGGGAGAGAGAGAAGAGGGAGGGAGAGAGAGAGAGAGAGAGAGAGAGAGAGAGAGATCTCTCTCTCTCTCTATCTCCTCTGTCTCTCTCTCTCTTCTCTAATCTGTCTCTAGATCTCTCTCTCTCTCCTGTCTCTCTCTCTATATAATATGTGTCTCTCTCTCTCTATCTCTCTTCTCTATCTCTCTCTATCTCTATATATATCTCTCTATATCTCTGTCTGTCTCTATATGTATGTATCTATCTATATGTATGTCTATCTATCTCTATCTCTATATAATATGTATATATATAATATGTATATATATATATGTATATATATATATATATATATATATATATATATATATATATGTATGTATGTATGTATGTATGTATGTATGTGTGTGTGTGTGTGTGTGTGTGTATATATATATATATATGTATACACACACACACACACATACACACACAGTGGTGTCTCTGGCATGATAAGTTAAGTGGGCCATAAAAACTCAACAACTATTAGCAGCAACACATTCCTCTGTGATTAATACACATAATTGATACATTTTAAATAAAACACATAAATTAGCATAAACCACCACACTAGAAATGCCATTTTATATAAGCTAAGTGTAATTAAACATTTATTAAATTTATAATTTTCATACAATTATGAATAAAGGCTCACTAATAATGTTGAACAGAAAATCTTCAATCAATCCTTCAATGAGCCAGCAAGGCCAACCAACACTAGATGTTCGCACACTATCCGGCAGAACGTAAACGTAACGTGTGCATTTCCAACATTTTGATTGGACGAGCCGAGCTTGGGGCTGTAGGATTTGTGCCCCACAGCTGTCTACTGAGAGGGTGTTGGTCATGCGCGCTGTGATTTCAGAGGGTCAGTATTTAAACAAACTTGGGGGGGCTGGCCCCAATATCATAAAGAGGATTTAGCCTACTTAGCTTGTCAGCCTACAGTGTGTGTATATATACAGTATATATCCTGGATATTAACCGGACATAACCCTCTTGATGTTTTTTACTTTTGCCACGTAAAAGAAACATTCTATTGTCAATTGACAGCTGTGTAGCGGATCATTGTTCTGTTGATAACTCACTTTGGACCGGGCAGAAGGTTTTAGGTTTGGGTCTGGAATATTTTTGGCTTATCAACAAAGAAAGCCCAAATAATAAACCCTCCATCACCGTGCGTGTCAGTTGGTATAAGGCAGAGAACGTGACTGCATGCTGAGGAGCTAATTCAGCCATTTGATGCTGTTGTGTCAGACCATGGACACATTTTAAAGCAGAAGGACACTGGCCCTCGAGGACTGAATTTTACACCACTGGTATAAGGTCTCTGTGCTGATTTGCTTTGTTTGTTTGTTTCCAATATGACACTGCACACGGTGGCCAAGCGTCTCTGTTTTGGTCTGATCTGTCAAAGGTTCTAAGTCCTTTTGCTTCAATTGGAGTTGCATGTCCTAATTGCCCCGATAGTGACCTAAATGGACCTTTTATTGTGATGCTTTTGACTAAAACCTATAAGCCTGTTAACTCACGTTCTGAACTGAAGAATTCTTTTGAATGAGAGGTGAAACGTTGAAGCGAGAAGTCCAGTTGCCTTATATGTAAGCACTAAGGTCTGGCATGTCCTGGATGGCTGAGAACCAACACCAGCTTGCTGGTTCATTCCTTTTCAATAGTCAAGATAACACTTGGAAAAAAAAACGTCAGCTGAATTTACATGGATATTCACTCCTGGAAAGCGTGCAGCCTGGTTAAATGTTTTTGACTTTTACATTTGCAACTTTTCTCACTGTGGAAAAATGGACTCCAAATAGTTTTAAAATGTTCTCATAAATCTTTCCGATGGATGAGTAGCAACAGTTGCTTCACCTAGATCATTGTTTATAACTGAAGCAGCAAGGGTGGACTTGATCATTCACACACAGGTCTTTTCATTTTGGCTCCCCTCTGTTTGAATAATGCCATGTGAAATTTGTCTTTTTGCACACTTAAAGTGAGATTGAAATAATTTTTTAACCTTGTACAGTCCACTTTATATGATTAAAAACTTTATAAATAAAACCCTACAATTTTAAGAGGGTTTATTTTTTTTCAGCTTTAAATGTAAGAGGTGAAAAGCCTCTTACATTTAAAGCTGGGGGGTATAACTAAAGGGACATTCATGCTAGAGGAAGAACTTGCTTCAGCATAAAAATCTCTTGCCCATCCAGATCTTGACATCAATTGGAAAAAAAATTAAAAAAGAAGTGCAGGGGAGAATATCTTGAGATCTTCTGCTGAACCTGAAGTGAGTGCCCATGAATGAGTTGCTTCTTATGCAACCCTTGTAAAGTCTCTGAGACCTACTGGAAACAAAAGAAACACCCATGTAGCAGATCTGTAATGACTCTTTGAACAACATTGATTTTCCCCTTTAGGATTAATAAAGTATTTTTGAATTGAATGATAAAATGTTTGGGAATAATTGATTTATATAAGATGTGTAAATGATTTTTGTTTTACAGGTATGGTAGGGAAATAGTAAAACTAGCTGCTTGTTAAATCATCTTTAGCTTAATGAAAAAACTCCAAAATTGTTCAAACTCATTAAAAAAGCTTGTCTTGCAGGAAAAACTCAACCCAAGTCGTAAAAAGAAAAACTCATAAGATTTATTGCATCTACATGCAAATAACAGAGCCAAACCAATGAGTTTTTAGACTAATACAGGCAGCTTTTATCTGCAAACAAAACTTCACCCAGTACCTTTGGTTATCACCTTATCTAAGATAAGATAAGATAGTCTTCATTGATCTCACAATGGAGAAATTCACTCGTCACATCGGCTCATACAAGAAGGTGCAGAGTAGGGAAGGTGCATTCAGTTATATACAGTGAATCTTACAATGGATCAAAAAATACAAAAAAGGAAATAGGAATGGGCATATGATGTCTTATTTACATTCATAGTGGTCTATATATATATATATATATATATATATATATATATATATATATATATATATATATATATACATATATCTATGCGCCTACATACATACGTACCTACGCGTATATATGTGCATAGACATTGTATACATTTGTACATACATACATGTGTACTGACATATGTTCAGGTGTTGATAGCAGCAGAAGTCACTACATCAGGATTATTGCACGGGTTGTGGTACAGTGTATTAATTAGATTATTGCACATTAGTTATTGCACATTACTTATTAAAGTTATGGTCACAGTTACTCTTAGATTCCAAATAGATTTCGAAACATGGATCGTTGTATTACATTAAATTCACTATAAAAGTCCAATGTTCAGACCCAATTCATACTTACCTTGGGGATTCTGTTTCTACAGTTTTCGCATATCTTCTGACTAGGGACGCACGATATATCGGTATTTAAATCTGTATTATCGATCCGATAAGTAAAGCTGGGCCGATATTAACAGCCATTGTTTATGTCCATCTTGTTTCTGTTGGTGTATGTGTTTCTGGAGGAGGGGGAGGGGGTTGGCCCTATGGTATATGTTTGGACATATGGCAGTGATAGTGATGCAACGGCAACGCAGGATTGTTTGGTGTGTAACTGATGCAGAGAAGCACTGTGAGCGGTGTTGAAAGGGTAGTGAAATATACATATCAGTAAATATTGGTTATTGGCTACAACAGCAATATTAATATCAGCTATAATATAGTTCAAATTTCCGTATCGGTGCACCTCTACCCCTCACTTACATTACTAATACAGTGACATGAAGAAATACTAGATAACTAAGTAGTGAAGATAATTGGTGCTTTAGGTTTTAGCTAACATGGATTATAAAAATAAAACTTCTTAAAGAGATTGAGACATTTCTGTCAGAACACAGGGATGCTGTGTGTGAGAATGTGAACTCAGATCATGAAGCACTGACTCCTCCTCCTGTGTGTCTGCAGTGCAAATGGCTGAAGGAGGACCTGCTTCACCAGAAGGACCAATCAGTCCAGCAGGTAAAGACAAATTATTTATTAGCCTCAAACTGTCAGTCTGTCTTTCTGGCTATTTGTTTTCCATCTGTCCATTATTATCCTTTCATCTATCCATTCACTTATTCTTTCATTCATCCCTTCATAAGTTTTTACAGGTGCCATGCTATACGCCAATGTAGAAAAATGTAAACAGTAAACCACTGGGTTTGTTATTAAAAAACAATATGTCAAAATGGATTGTGAACTCTAGAAACTTAAGTCAGGAAAAGTATAGAATTTTTACATCCAAATTCTTTATTTCTATTTTAGTTATTAAAGCCACACTCTGTGACTGGATACCCTTTCCACTCAGGTCCAATAAGTGAAATCAAATGACATTAGGAAAGAAAAGGTACTTTCCACAGAGAATCATTGTGGATCATCAGAGGGAATACTGAGGTATAGGGTTACAGTGTGTGTTGATAGAAACATCCTTCCTTTATATGAAGATATTTAATTGAAACTCTTCACTCTTTAAAAACTTTGACTCAACTCTAGTTTATGGATCGCTTCATGTGACGCCTGAGCAGAGAACTCCTACCTTCCTCATCCTGGCTAACATACTTAGGTTCCTACTAAAACCCTGCACCTGTCTCAGCGCTTAAGGCTTTAAGCTTACATTTAAATCAAGGCAAAAACATAGTAAAAAAGATTGGGATCCCATTCAAAAAGAGAAGACATCATTTTTCTTGCTAACAAATATGCTCCTGTTTCTCTTGCATCTTTTTTCTGAAATAAATTAAATTTTGTTATTAATGTATCGCTGCTCTGTGTATCCCCCTCAAGCCTGTTAATTAGGCTGGGCTCTGGGGGGATTAGAACTGGGAGAGCATTTTAATTTCACACAGAAACATCAGCAGCTGCCATCAAATTAACGCCAGACACTCAGTGAGCTGCTGAAATCCTGCAACCCAAATCACTAACCACAATTTCTGGCTGAACGTTTAAATCAGGCCTTTGAACTGATTTGAACCTTACATTTCAAATCAAACCAAGGGACGCTGCACAATGTACTGTGACCTTATAACAGGATGTGGTGATATTAAAACTTGAACACATATTTTAAATGATCTACAGTATAAAATAATAAACATTGCATATAGCGCTTAAAGGCTGTTACATGCGCTCCAATAAACGGGAAATTTGTTCTTGTTTGTGAGGTGACACCGATGACTATTTGTACTTCTCAAGAAACTCATCTGCCATGCTCCTAGAAAGCCCCGCCCACTGTAGCATATGTCAAACCAGCGCTAAGATGGTAGGAATTTGACAGACAACACAACACCACCACAATGCCAGAGAGGGCAGTTTTTGAATTGATGGGGGAAGAGAGTCAAACAGGGCCAATATAGTGTCTTATTTCAACAGATGCATGAGATGGATGATGAATGATATTTTTCATCCCTCAGGATGTCGTTTTGACTACCTTGTTCAACGGGTCCCACCATACTGTACATTCAGCTTTCACCCACATGCACAGCATGCCGATCTCTGCCTAGGAGATTTCTGCTTTTGCAACTTAACCTATCCAAATCCTCACCAATTGTACAACAATTGTCGGACACCATCCAAGAAAAGCATTCTGCCCAGATGGTGTGTTGAGAATAAGCGTGAGAACTCCCAAAGCAGGGCTGCAAGAACAAAATGATGATGTTACTCTGTTCTCACAGCTATGGGAGTGATAACAAATTTCTTGTGGAATATGTAACAACCTCTAGTCCTCTTGTGAAGATCTGTAAACTGCCTTCAGATAAATTCATCTTTTATTGTAGGAGCATAATCTACCACTGAAACAGTTAGAAGAATTCCACCTTTATTTTGGGTTTGTTTATTTAGTAAGGGAATGCAATCCATGCTATGAAACCTGAATGTACTGACCAACAGCCTTGGAGGATGACCAATACTGGGGTCCCTAAGACTCCTAAACAACCATTAGATCTGGATCTCGAACCTGAGACCTGAAGGGCTGCTGTTATGCAACTTTTAGATGTGTCCCTTAAATAAATGCCTGAAACATGTTGTTAACACGTTACTAAGTTCTACAGAGTACACATAATGACCATTATTGAGGTTTATTCAAGCCGCAATGCATTAAAAAGTTGCAAGACATCTGCCCTCAAGGACTAGAGTTTGAGACCCCTGCAATAGACATGGTCTAAAGGCAATGTAGTATGTCAAATAGTCCAAAGTATTACATAAAAGAAATACATGTTAAAATCAAGATTTATAAGGCAGTTTAAATTCATATTTAAATTCAGGTTTAATTTAAAATTAAATTCCAAATCTAATCTTTAACCTCACCCTAAGTGACTAATCAGTGATTTGGCGAGCAGTTAAACCACCTGCAGTAAAAGGAAACAACAGCTTCTACTCATGCTGCCTCATCTTGTTGAGTTCTGGTCCTGAGAATAAGCAGGGTTCTGAAGACCTGACAGACCCACGTGGTTCATGTTTGACATGCAACTCAAAGTCTATCTCAGCCCAACAACATTTAGTAGGATGATAAGACCCTGGTGTTGATCAGCACTTTAGCAGCAGCACTTTGGATGAGATGCAGCTGCTTGGTTGATAGTTTTGGGAGACCATTAAAGAAAACTGTTCCAGTAATTTCACTTACTGCAGGAGTTTTTTTTTTCCAGAGGAATTCCTTTATCCTTACAGTGTTTCTAAGTAGAAGCTGATTTCGTAGTCTTTTTTTGGTTGGTAAAATTTACACACTAAACTTGAGTCTAATTGAGTGCTGATCTCTGTTCCTTATCTGACTTATCTGGCAGCATAAAGTCTGACCCATTCACTAATCTATACTATGGACACATGTTGCCTGGTGACTTTAGTAGACTGGGGTCTTGCGGTGACACAAATATATCAAGTTGTGGATCATCAGCATAAATATGGTAGAAGACTTCATATTTTGTAATCTGAGCTATGGGGAGTATAGATGTTGAATAAGAGCCCTACAAATCATCTTTACTAGCCTAGAAATATTATTACCGAATGACAATACGTAGTCCCTGATTGCTAAATAAGGGTGGTTGAGGATCTGTGATGCTATGGACATGTTTCTCTTCCAAAGGCCCTGGCAACCTTGTTAAAGTCTGTAGCATCATGTACCCGCTGAAACACCAGGATTTCTCATTTATAAAACATTGCATAGAGTCCATACTAAAAAAAAGTTTACATATACCAAAAAAACAAAAAAAAACAAATGGCATACTCTAATAAAAAAATCGGATTTATAAAACCATGCTCACACATACCAGCACACAATTTTCTTGTATAGATCACAGCTGTAACATGAACGTTTGCGTACCTTGTCCCGCTTCAGGTTCTGCCCTCTACACGGCCAGATTTAACCATAAACGGTCAATGCAAAGCACCTCATGGATTTAATGTGGATTTAAATGAGCCAAGTGAGTTAACAAAGGCAACCACGGAGAAAAAGCAAAGAAACTGAAAGAAAAATTCCAGAAAGGCCTTTATTAAATGTGAAAATAAGAGGTAAAAGCACAGATGTTGTCCACATTAAAATAACTTGTTAAAAGGTAAACTTGATTACTGTTTCAATATTGTGATGACAGCTTTAGGGAGCCATGTTCTGTGTTGAAATTCCTCTAGTCATGGAGGACTCTGTGCGCTCAGGTCGTCATTATGAGGACAGAGACCAGGGGCAATGACGTATCACACACTGCCAAAGGCATTTCAGTGTGCACGGGTGTGAGCGCTATTTAAAGTGCACCTCCTCTGAGCTCTGGGATTTGGAGAGCAGGTTAGAACCCAGCACATTGGGGGTAGCCATTGTTCTCTGTAGGTTTTAGGAGAATGCAATGCATGGAGTCCAAAGTGGCATATTAGCAAGTCATCGTTATTAGCCAAGCAATATTTGATCCCTGAAACCATGTTTCCTCCCAATTCTCCCAATTCTAAGGTCTTCCAGCAGTGCCACATCCACTGCGCAGCATTGCGAACAAGCGTATTTGACGGTTTACAGCAATTAAAGTAACTGCATCACACCTTATCACAATGTATGGGGTACACATCACCCTGGTGATCATCTGGGAGAGGACTATGATGGTAGAAAACTCTGATGAAATGTGCTGACTTTTATTTAAAATATAAGATGGATTATAGGCCTACGTTTATTTATTTAAAAGCTGCTTATGTATAGTTAAAGCTCACGAGCGCCAGCATTAAAAACACTATGGTTTTTAATGCTTTTGATAAAGTCGATCTACGAACAAAGTCTCTGATATGGAGTGAAGTTGAACATCTTAGAGGAATCCTCATATAGTTTGGCTACAACTCACCACTCTACCATCTGCGTCACCAATTTCTCCTGTCTCAATAATGAGCATATTTGTATGTATGTATGTATGTATGTATGTATGTATGTATGTATGTATGTCTGTCTGTCTGTCTGTCTGTCTGTCTGTCTGTCTGTCTGTCTGTCTGTCTGTCTGTCTGTCTGTCTGTCTGTCTGTCTGTCTGTCTGTCTGTCTCTCTGTCTGTCTGTCTGTCTCTCTGTCTGTCTGTCTGTCTGTCTGTCTGTCTGTCTGTCTGTCTGTCTGTCTGTCTGACTGACTGACTGACTGACTGACTGACTGACTGACTGACTGACTGACTGACTGACTGACTGACTGACTGACTGACTGACTGACTGACTGACTGACTGACTGACTGAGCTTTAGAAATGAGGCCCCTGGACATTTTAAATGAAATGCTGGTGAACTTTAACAGTAAACTGAAAATGGACACAAAGTTTGATCTATCTGTAAACATGTTTCTTTTCTTTAGTATTCTATATAAACATGTTTTTTTTTTTTATGAAAAGTAGAACAAGTGACAATGTTACATAACGCTTGTCTCATACTTCTCATTTTGGCCAAATCTTAGGCAAGGCAAATTTATTTATATAGCACAATTCAGTACAAGACAATACAAAGTGCTTTACATGATTAAGATATAGCAAAATAATAAAATGTAGATAGAAAATAGAATAAAAGCAAGTAGGGATAGAATGTAGTAACAAAAAAGAACATTAAAAACAGTAAAACTGTTTAACTAGAACAGTCAAAGGCAATTTTAAACAGATGTGTTTTTAATCTTGATTTAAAAGAACTCTTTTACAGTTTTCTGGAAGGTTGTTCCAGATAAGTGGAGCATAGGAACTAAATGCTGCTTCTCCGTGTTTAGTTCTGGTTCTAGGTATGCAGAGCAGGCTGGAGCCAGAAGACCTGAGTAGTCTGGAGGGTTGATACACTGATAACAAGTCTGTGATGTATTTAGGTGCTAAGCCATTTAGGGATTTATAGACTAACAGAAGTATTTTAAAGTCTATTCTCTGAGATACAGGGAGCCAGTGTAAGGACTTTAGAACTGGGGTTATGTGCTCTACTTTCTTAGTCTTAGTGAGAACGCGGGCAGCAGCGTTCTGGATCAGCTGCAGCTGTCTGATCCACTTTTTAGGAAGACCTGTGAAAACACCGTTGCAGTAATCAATTCTACTAAATATAAACGCATGGATTAGTTTTTCCAGATCCTTCTGAGTCATTAGTCCTTTAATCCTAGAAATGTTCCTCAGGTGATAGAAAGCCGACCTTGTAATTGTCTTTAGATGCTTTTGGAGGTTCAGGTCTGAGTCCATCACTACACCCAGATTTGGGCCTGATCAGTGGTTTCTAGCTGAAGCGGCTGAAGCTGTGTGCTTACTTTTGATCTCTCCTCTATTGGTCCAAAGATTATTACTTCAGTTTTGTTTTTATTCAGTTGAAGAAAGTTTTGACACATCCAGGCATTGATTTCTTCTAGGCATTTACTCAGTGCCTGAACTGGTTCATAGTCACCTGGTGACATGGTGATGTGGAGCTGTGTGTCGTCTGCATAGTTATGGTAGCTGATGTTGTTGTTTTTTATGATCTGAGCTAGAGGGAGCACAGATACTGAAGAGGAGGGGAACCAGGATGGACCCTTGGGGAACCCCACATGTGATTTTTGTCATCTCTGATATAAAGTTACCTACTGATACATAAATTTCCCTGTCCTTTAAGTAGGATTTAAACCAGTGGAGAGCTGTACCAGAGAGGCCGACCCAGTTCTCTAGGCGCTTTAACAGAATGGAGTGATCGACAGTATCAAATGCTGCACTGAGGTCCAATAGAACCAGCACGGTGGTTCTTCCACAGTCTGTATTTATATGGATGTCATTAAACACCTTGATAAGGGCGGTCTCTGTACTGTGGTGAGCACAGAAATGCTAATCAAATTAAATTAAACACTAATCACTAATCAACTTAAATCTGTGGCTCTTTTTGGCATTAAGAAAACAATTCAATTGCTACATTGCCAGACAGGACACTATAAAAAAATAAAAAATAAACAGTAATGAAACAAATTAAGCAAACAGAAATTGTGTAAAAAGGTAATTAAGCTGCCAAAGGTCACATGACCTTTCAACACATGACCTGTCTATAAAAAATATTTTTAGCTTGATTAAAAATCCTCAGCTGTTTAATCTGCAGGAAATGCTGAAAAGTCGAAGGAGGATAAAAAAAACCTCATAGGGCAAACCTGAGTTTGATGAAATGAAGCAGTTTATTCCTTTTACATGCAAATAAAAGAGAAAATCAATGAATTTTCTTGATGATACAGGCAACTAAACTCTTCCCAGTATCTTTGGTGACCACCTTGTCTCTAGAAAGTTCTCAGAACAAATAACCAATAATATATTTCCACTGTTTTAATATTAGCTGGTTAAGCAAAGACCTGTTCAACGCATGAATCTCTTACTTTTTGATGTATGTCACAATATTTAAAATCCATTAATAATCACTGTATTAATATTTAATGGTGCAGTATAATGCATTTGGAAACCATGACTCAGACTCTGGCAATTGGAGCATAAAAACTAAATGCTACTTCTCCATGTTTGGTTCTGGTTCTAGGTATGCAGAGCAGGCTGGAGCCAGAAGACCTGAGTGGTCTGGATGGTTGATACACTGATAACAAGTCTGTGATGTATTTAGGTGCTAAGCCATTTAGGGATTTATAGACTAACAGAAGTATTTTAAAGTCTATTCTCTGAGATACAGGGAGCCAGTGTAAGGACTTTAGAACTGGGGTGATGTTCTCTACTTTCTTAGTCTTAGTGAGGACGCAGGCAGCAGCATTCTGGATCAGCTGCAGCTGTCTGATCCACTTTTTAGGCAGACCTGTGAAGACTAAAAATAAATGCATGGATTAGTTTTTCCAGATCCTGCTGTGAGACATTAGTCCTTTAATCCTGGAAATGTTCTTCAGGTGATAGAAGGCTGACCTTGTAATTGTCTTTAGATGCTTTTGGAAGTTAACTTCAGAATCCATCACTATACCCAGATTTCAGTGGTTACTAGCTGGAGCAACTGAAGATGTGCACTAACTCTTGATCGCTCCAAGAATTATTACTTCAGTTTTGATCTATTCAACAGAAGACATTTTTGACACATCCATGCATTGATTTCTTCTAAGCACTTGAATGGGTTCATAGTCACCTGGTGACATGGCGATGTAGAGCTGTGTGTCGTCTGCATAGTTATGGTACCTGATGTTTTTTATGATCTGAGCTAGAGGGAGCAAGTAGAAATTGAATAGGAAGGGGACCCGGGATGAACCCTTGGGGAACCCTACATTTGATTTTTTTTGTCTCTGATGTAAATTTACCTACTGACTCTCCATCCAACAGCACAGTAAAATCAACAAACAATATATCCTAATAGTAGTAGTGATTTTAAACGGGTCCACTTCACTTCTAAAAGAGAAATTAAGCAGCAGTTTGGATGTTCAAATTTAAACAGTAGATTAGAGTGAGCAACATTTTTGTGAAAAGCAGTGATCAGGGTTTTGGGGACAGCATAAATCCCTGTGACCAATAATCTGTCCATACAGTGAGTCCGCAGACAGCTGACCAGAAAACAGAATGAATACGAGTCTGTTGATCTCGGCCGTCCAGCTACTGAAACTGCTGAGTTGGTCTCCTACAAATATTAACTCATTTTATATTTGATATTTCCCACACGTTCCAAAAAAGCTGGGACAGGAGCACAGAAGACTTAAAAAGTTGAGGAATTCTCAAAAAACACGAACATTTCACCAGTGGCCAGGTTAATTAGAAACAGGTGAGTGTCCTGATTGGGTATGAAAGGGGTGAGGTTCATCACTTTATGAGCAAATAGTCTGACAGTTTAAGGATGTTTTGTTTAAAAATGCAATAAATTTAGGGATATCATCATCTATAGTCAATAATGTATTCAAAAAATCTCTGCAAGTAAGCTACAAGGCCAACAACCAGCATTGAATTCCTGTGACCTCTGTTCCCTCAAGCGGCACTGCATTAAAGGACGACATCATTTTGTAAAGGATATTATAACTTGAGCTCAGAAACACTTCATAAAACCAGGATCAGTTAACACAGTTCATCGCTACGTCTACAAGTGCAAGTTATAACTCTAGCGTGCAAAGCAAGAGCCATACATCAATAACACTCAGAAACAGCACCGATTTCAATAGGTCAAAGCTCATCTGAGATGAACTGATGCAATGTGGAAAAGCGTGCTGTGGTCTGACAAGTCCACATTTCAGACAGTTTTTGGAAATCATGGACTCCGTGTCCTCTGTGCCAAAGAGGAAATGGTAATCCGGATCATTATCAGCTCACAGTTCAAAGCTAGCATATTTGATGTTATGGGGGTGTGTTAGTGCTCATGTCATGGCTAACTGGCACATCACCATTAATACTGAAGGACACATGCAGGTTTTTGAGCAACATAGGCTGCCATCCAAGCAATGTCTTACTCACTGACGTCCCTGCTTATTTCAATAAGACAATGCCAAGCCACATTCTGCTGTTACAAGAGCATGGCTTCATAGTAAAAGTGTGGTTACTAGACAGGCCTGCCTGCAGTCCAGACCTGTCTGCCATTGCAAATGTGTGCACATTTATAAAGTGCGAAATAGGAGACCCGGGACTGTTGAGCAACTGAGGTTGTACATCAAGCAAGAATGGGAAAGAATTAAACCATCAACAGTTGGTGTCCTCATTTTGCAAATAGTTATTGAGTGTTGTTAAAGGGAAAGGTGATGTAGCACGGTGGTAAACGTGCCCCTGTCCTAGATTTTTTGTATTGTGTTGGAGGCATCAAATTCAAAATTAGTCAATGTAAAAAAATATAACTTTTCTGTTTGAACATTAAATATCTTTGTTAGTATGTCGTCTTTGTAGTGTATCGCTCTGAATATAGGTTGAAAAGTAATTGCAAATCATTGTATTCTGTTTTGATTTAAATTTTACACAATGTCCCAACCTCATTAGAATTGGGGTTGTAAAGTATCTTACTTGGGTTAAATCATCTTGAGATGTGGTATGTAGCCTATTGATATATCACTTAGCCCTACGTGTTAGTAAAGTGTGGCACCCCGTTAATTCTGTAAACAAGTTGGGATATGATGTGGAACAGCAATGCAATCCTTGTCTAGGACAAACTGGCCCAAAGATGGTGGAACTGGCCCTCGAGGACAAGCTACTCACCCCTGGGTTGGAACTGAACACGGTTAAACATGCAGGTTGACTGGAAGAAGATTTGGAACGCTGATCTTTAACTTTATGACCTCACACTCATACAGGCAGTACATAGACGTGTTGCTGTTGAACAGGCTTGATCGTGTTATAGGATTATTAGGATGTTTTCTCAGGAGACCTGAGACGTGGACATGGTACAAGCCGTAGCCTTGTGTTGTGATGGTCCCCCTAAAAGACCATCAGAGGTGACCGACCTCAAGTTAGTTACATGGGACATGCTAGCCCCACACAGGGTTATCACATAAACAGGAAACTCTAAGGACTGTATCTGGATTTTTGCCCCAGAGTTTTTTAATAATGTAGCCTTATCCATTGAAATGTGTTTCATCTGAAGTTGTATTTCCCTTGAAATACAAATTCTCTGGCCTGTTTCTTGCTTTCTTGCAATCATTATTTAGTGGCAGTGCATTCAAATGCCTGGAGCTCAGTAGTCCTACTTCACAAAAACCTAACTTCATCCCACAGGCTCCCACTTTGAAGAGGGTGTCTGACTCTATGCAGAACGTCTGGAGCTGATTATGTGGTCTTCATGTGTAAAAAAGGCTTATGATATTAAGCTCATTTTTTCCTCATTTCTACATCCTGGATGAGCTCTTTCCCCCTCTTTAATGTCTTCTGCTCACCTCAACTCTTTTTGTTAAAGGTCAAAGCACGTTCTCTCTTTCCTTCTTCCATTTCCTAACCCCTCTGGCTCTCACAGCTCCAAGTTTGCCTCCTGTTTCTCTTCCTATCCCTCTAATGTGGCCAATAAAGAACATCTCACTTTATTCTCCTCCCCCATCTTTCCTCTGCCTCTATAATCTGCCCTCCTCATGTCAAAGGTCCCGGCACAGTAGTTTTATTACCTCCTCCCACTACTCTTCCTTTCTTTCGTTGACCTTAACTCCTCATGTTAAAGGTCAGCTCTGTGTCGCTCCTGCTTACTGATCACCTCATTTGGAAATTATTCTGATTAATAAGGCGGGCAGCCCTTTTGAAGCATCTCCTCCGGCCCGGCTGGAAAAGATACATATTGACTCTCTGGGTTTGGTTCCTCTTTTG
Organism: Fundulus heteroclitus; assembly: GCF_011125445.2. Lineage (NCBI taxonomy): Eukaryota > Metazoa > Chordata > Actinopteri > Cyprinodontiformes > Fundulidae > Fundulus > Fundulus heteroclitus. The sequence continues at coordinate 31,012,478 of NC_046379.1, read as the reverse complement.
ATGTTTCACTTTAAACTCTCAGACCTTGGAGGCTTTAATTAGAATAGAGCAGGAGCAAGAGGAGGAGGTCAGGGCCAGGCCTGTAATCCCAGCTGGAGTCAGCCTTAACAGAGTTTTACCAAAGACGCAGTGAGACACGGCGTCCTGGAGGAGTCAGCTGACAGGTTTAACACTTGCAGCAGAATTAGTGAGCAGGAGTATGGATGAGGGGGCTGCAGGTGTGGTGGACCTGTAGGAATTTGGTAATGTTGCAGTTTCTTCAACATTTGCTCGCCGTCTTCGTGTTTTGTTAAAAATCGGGTCTGTTTTGTTGAGTAGACCACACACGACATTGCATATCAACATGTTCATATACATCTTAGTAGCTCACAAAGCAGAGAAGACAGATAAGCGAAGCACTCAGACAGAATGTTCCCATTTGGACATCATTTGGTACATACAGATGAAATATTGATGGAAAATGATCCAAATGATAAGGAGCTTTCACATCTGGAACTAGGACAATTGGTGGGATTACCAGTTGGAATATACAAGTTTCCTGTAAACCTCCAATGTCACCTCTAGCAAACACCTGCAAGAGATCTTCGTCTAATGAGTCAGATGAGTTTACAATGCCTCCCCCATGTCTGCTGACCTTTTCTCACTGTTTAGACTGACCATCTGATCAGAATCAGAATCAAGTTTAATCGCCAAGTAGGTTTGCGCTTACAAGGAATTTGACTTGGTATTGATGGTGCAGACAAAAATAAGAATACAGTAAAATAAGAAGTAAAAGGATATATACACGGAAGCTGTATACACTCAGTAAACTGTGCGTCAATGTAACGCAACTGCCTGATGCGTCAATGTAACGCAACTGCCTGATGCTCCAGCAACTGCCTGTAACAATGTGACTGCACTTGTGATGCCATCATGCATTCACTTGGGTGGTGTTCTAGAAATTACACTTCCAATTCAAGTCCTTTACATACCCATTGCTGCTCTGCATTTGTTTCAAATTATGTCCAAATGGGATCATTTGTTTTGTCAGTTTTCAGTGTGGTGTTTTCCTGGTTTTCAGTAAAGCTAAACCTCAGTTTGCTGCACCTTCGTAGCAAACCAGTACAATAAATGAAATGGAGTGATCGGCCCAGACCGTTGTCCATCAGAGAACTTGTGGGGTGATGGTAAACATGCTGTTTCTGAGGCAAAACCAAGGAGTGCAGAGGAACTGTTGAATGTCCATTCCTCCTGGGCTGGAACACCTGTTGACAGATGACAGAAGAAGGCTGGCTCTGTGAAACACAGGTGTGAAATGTTCACAAAATCGTTTCCATCTATTAATGTCTAGTCTTTTAGAATTTATCTTTGGAAACATGATTAATTAATTTCAGTGAGATGCTTCTTGTTGTCATCCACCGTCTCTGACTTCAGTATGAGTAAAGTTTGTCTCACTCCTCACTTTCAGCTGTGAGATGTTTGAGGGGTTTCTTGCGTGTTCAACCCATTTCAAGTCACCATTTCAATAAACCCCACAGCATCCTAATGAGATCAAGATCTGGGCTTTGACTAGGCCAAAGACTTTCCATTTGTGAATTTTCAGACAGTCCTTGGCAGATTTACTGGTATGTCTCCGGTCATTGTCGTGTTACATGGTCCAGTTCTGCTTTAGCTTTCACTTTTTTACAGATGGTTTCCAATTTTTCTCAAGCTCTTTTTGGTGATTGCTAGAATCCACGGGGGATTCTCTGATGACAATCTGGCCAGGTGCTGCTGCAGCAAAACATCTGTAATGAAGAGCTTCATTACTGTTTCTAGGACACTTGCATTGCAGTTTTAGAATATTGTATACAAATAAATAGCACTGTGATTTAAAGTATTTTATTTTCAGTTGTGATGGTTTGTGCAGTTCTTCTCAGCTGGCACTGATGACCTGTCAACAAACCAAACCATTGATAATATTGATTACTGTTTAGAATTGTGATTGTTTGTGTAAATGACTTACCTCCTGTCTCTTCCTCTGCAGGGTGTTCAGGCTAAAAGATTCCCCGGGGGCCTGAACACCTTTTAAAAGTTCCGGAAGAGTCCATTATGGATTGAGGGGGGAAGTAAATTGTATTTTGGTTGTTGTAGTATTTTAGGAATTTAGATATAAATGTTTAGATATTTTTAGACTGTTTGTTAAATAAAGTGTAATATTTTAGCAGTATTATTTGTTAGTGTTTGTATGTTAGTGTGAGTGTTTTCCTTTGCTTGTTGGTAGATCTGGTTAATGGGAGGAGTTAGTGATCTATAAAAGGCTGCTTGTAAGAAGCAAGTGTGATTGTGGCTGCTCCTGTGACCTGTTTGCAATGTTGGACAATAAACACCAAGTGGGCGCACCTTTTCTCTGCCTCAAGTCTACTGCTTAAGCCAGCCTCTAAGGGCCATTCTAACAACATCCCCAACCATTACTCTTCCACCTCCATGTGGGGTGTTTTTTTGGAAATGCTGTGTTTGGTTTATGCCTCTGCTGTGATGTCCAGATAATCCAATTTTGGACTCTTCTATCTAGATGAATTCTGAATGAATTCCAGGAGTCCTGATCTACGTCTACATTCTCTCTGATTATGTTTAGTCTGGCTTTCATGTTTTCCTTAGAGAGCTTCTCAGTGTTCACTAGATCAGTATAAAGATCTTTTGTTGGATTATATTAGTCTTGAGACACCATCTGAATCCACATCAGATCAATCTCTCTGGGCTTCTTTGATTGGCTTCATCACCTAGTGGGGGTGGAGGTCCATTGGATTTATCGTGGAGGCAGCCTAGGTTTGGTGGGTCTGATGCTGGGGTCTGTGACCCCCGCTGGGATGGGGCTTTGCGGACCTCGAGGCAGCCTCCGGTGGCTACTGGTGATGGTCTTGGGGGGATCTGTGACGGTGGCCATGGGTTACTGGCCTTGTAGATGTGCAGCTCCTGGGGGGGGGGGGGGGGGAGTCTGGGGCTCAGGGTTCCTGGGGTATGTGCCCTTGTGTGGGTGTCCTGGCAGGGCCTTGGAAGCTTGGGTCCTGGGGAGTATGTCAAATGGGGTTTGGGCCGGTGGATGCCCGGGTGTCTGGCCCTACCTGGGGCCTCTGATGCCCTGGCAGTGCCTTGGGCCCTCCCCGGTGGGGAGTATGGACATTAACAACACATGCCAGATGTTCTCCTGCATTCTGCTGGTGGGGGGGATGGAAAATAGGGGATGGGGGTTCTAATGTCTTATGTGGTCTGGGAGTTGTTTGAATGTTTGTGTTGGGGTGGGTTTAATATAAATAGGGGAGCCTAATGGAGTTTGTGGGGGAGCTGGCTTCCTGGGAGGGCATGTTGCTCCCCAGTCCTTTCCTTCCCATCCACGGATGCCTTCCTCTGCCTGCTCCATCATGCTGCCACACATGTAAGACCTTGGGGAGTGGCAACATCGCTGGGGAGTGCTGTGGCATCCTTGGCCCCAATTTTATTGGACAACTTAGACACTTTCATTTATAACATTCTCACGACATACATGTAACACAGGTTCGCATTCCATCAATGTGGTCTGCCAATTCTGGTTGCTGATGCTTTCTCACTTTAATAAATTAAATCACATAATTAGGATACAGAATATTATCTTCTTTCGTTTCGATCTGGTCTTTATAGAGTAACCCCAAAAGCTAATATTAGCTGGTTAATTTGCTGGTATTGATAGTAGGTTTACATTCTGCTTAATAGACATATTTTAAAGACTTTTAGCATGCTAGTTTTACTTGTAAAGAGTATTACCTTTATATGGTTATTGTGCAGTGTATTTTAAATTCCTGGCCATGATATTTCAAGGGCCAGAATAATAGTAAAACTAGAGAAATTATAATAACCTGGTGGTAGTTTGCTGAAACAGGGAGGAATGAGTGGGAAACGATTCTACTACAAACACCAGAAGCTTCTCTGGTGTTTTATTGTAAGAGCCGAAACAAGAAAAAGGTTTTGAAACCTTAGCTTTTTATAACCCTGATAAACTTTGAGACCAGAAAGCTACCAGTTCAGTCTCTTTCTGATTGTACAGACATGTGCTTTCATATCAACAAAGAGCCAGCTGTAGGTCCCATGGAGACTTCTTTCAGCATCTTGCTGTCTGCTTCCAGGATCAATGCGCTTTTACAGCCAGACCTGAGCATTATTTTAGACCACTTCCCAAACGGTGGAACGGCAGATTTCAGATTTTTTTTAGAGCTATTTAAATCCTTTTGCAGACTCTGGCCCTGATGAAATCTTCTATGTGAAAGCCTTAGTCAGGTCTTTGCATCTCTCCATTGGGCTCACTCTCACTTTAACAGTCAGGAGACCTTCCTTAACCAATTTTTTTGATATATAGATTTTACAGAAAATTTCAGAATGTATTTTCTTTAGTTTTTATTGTTAATTATATATCACTTAAATTCCACATGGTTTTAAAAATGTACATTTATATGTCCAAATACTTTGGAAGAACAAGCATGCTTTTGTAGGGTGTTCTGTTTTTTTCATGACTGTAGATACTCTTACAGTGCTTGTCATGTTTTTGGTATAGCACTGTAGGAATGTTTGTTGTGTGGAATAACATAAAAACTCCAGTAAATAAAAAGCAAATTAAGACTGGAACATCTGATCACTGAAAGTTTTCATTATTTGTTAATGTAAGCCAATAAAGATTAACAGCAGCCCCACAAATTAACCACACCATTGTTTCTTATGCATGACCTTGTTTTCAGTTAAGGCTCCATTCATTCCACCAGCGTTTAATCGTTCAAATCCACTCATCAAGTTACAAACCTCGACAAACATACTCCCCAAATGTTCTTAAACGCACCTTCAGATTTGGTGCAGGAAGCCTGTGATAATGTTATGGTATAAGATCAGGAGCGGATAAAAAAAGCAATCCTCATTAGAAGGTGTGTTGACATTTATGTTCATTAAGTAGATCGCTAGTTATTTAAGCCTTTATTTAAACAGTCAGTCAATTAGTTATCCAGAAGTTGATCTCTTTGCTGTTTGGTGAGTATGCATGTTTAAAGCACAAACGCACACTCTGTCAAGTGTTGTTCTACATCTTTCAACCCTGACATACATTTTCATATATTATTCACTCAGTTTAATTAAAGTGTTGCCAGTTTAAACTACTCTGCTAAGGATTATTGTTCACACAGCTTGTTTGTTCTCCGTGCTGTCAACATGCTCATACAGACCTCTGTGTTAACCTGAGGTGACTGCCATGTGTTCTATCTGATAAGGAGGAGCTACTGAGACTGCAGAAGGAGAGAGATGCCGCTCTGGATGACATACACCGACTGGAGGCTGAGATTCAGGCATTACAAGCCAATGCCAGGTTAGTTACCATCAACAATCACACATTTTACCTCCATGAGATGGGTGGCTCACAAACATAAAAAGACAAGTTATCATTTTCCCCCAAAAAACATTTTTTTTAATTTACATTTTGTTAAATGCCATATTAAATGTATTTATACCCTTCTCAATAATTAATGATATGTTAATTGGCATCACAGCAATCAAACCCTTCTTCTAATTCCCTCTGGTATTAAGGTCTGCTTACATCACTGTAATCTTTAGATCCCTCCACAGATGTTCTAACACAGGGCTTCTTAGATGTTGTTCAAAGGTCTGAACCCCATTTCTAGAAAACTTTCTAGTTTACTTTCAGTAAACAAATACCTTTTTAACATGGGGAAAATATAAAATTTCCGAAATTTTATTGAATAGCCAATATAAACTGAAAACAGACCCACATGGTGTTTTGCACTGCTCTTAAAAATTGAACTCTTTAGGCATTATTTTTGTAATAAAAAGTAGGACACATGTCATATGAAACTTAAACAGCTGAGATAAAAACTCTTCAGATATAAACTTAATTCAGTTTCAAGCTTTCTGTAGCACTTGAATCACAGCATTTTTTTTTTCTTTTTTACAATAATGCATGCTCTATTTATGAGGTTAACTTCGTGTTACAAACCCACAATGAACAACCTTTGATCCAAGGCACACGTTAACATTTATTTCTAAAGGACAATCTCTCATGGCACATATAGCCTAAAAGTCATCACTAAATCCACACTTTGCTCTGTGGGGGTCTTTGTTTGCAAGCAACAGCATTACTCAACTTACACAGTCTGGAAAAAAACTGCCTAGCTTGCTAAATATGATTCTGACTTCTGATTCACTTCCCGCAGCAAAAAAACACTTGCCCCATGTTAATAACAGATTGAACTAGGTTCCTGAAAAATGACCAATACTTATATTTAAAAATGTTTCTCTTTTGTTTTTACTTAGAGCCATGCAACACAATTTCACTCAAATGTAAATTTTGAGTGTGCACTGAGTGACCATAAAGTCTGTCTGTGTCTATGTTGTAACGGCTGAATAATTTGTGGGGGACATGTACCACGTGTAACCCGCGCACGTTTCGCCCCTGCACAGAGACACACAGGACAGTGTGCTTTTTATTATATACCATATACCATATAAATAAAGTTTTATTTACTTACCCAGAAAGACCTTGCATGGGGAGAACAGCAAACGCCATGTAGAAAGAGTCCAGAACCTTCTTGAAGCATCGTAGCATTGCTAACAACTTTGCCTCTGTGCAGACCCCAGAAGAGATGTGTGGTAAAATGTAAATATTATAATAAACCCAAACATACAAGGGATTTGAATATTCATTATTATGGGTTTAAATGGGAAGTGGTGGGGTTTGTACACTTGAAGAAAAAATAGCAATCTTACAAGCCAGACAATACCAGTCTCTCCTGTGCTTTGCTGCAGGAGGGACTGGTGCACCTCACAAAATAAATGGCAGGTTTCCACGAAGTTGAAGTCTGAGCACAAATCTGCCGTCCAAATAGACAATGGTCCTCAATACAATGCTGAATTCATTACAAAGATGCTTAAGGAAAACAAAGTCAGTGTTTTGGAGTGGCCACAGGAAAGTGTGAGAGATGACCTGGCATCTGTATCTCTGCCCCGCAGCACAGCTCTTTGGTCTTTGTGACGTACAGTTCGTGTGAGCTACCAGAACCATATTGTCTGTGTGATACAAAAAGTGGCATGCTTCCACTGCTGCAGGAAATGCTGGTGGTATTCACAGAGAACAAAACAGGAGATAAAACACAGCCTTAAGTAAGCCAGGGTTTATTTCGTAACTTTTTTGTTGACGCTAGTGGCCTTTATTTAACAGTAAGCTAACAGAAACTGGGGTTGAGACAGAGAGAGTGAAACGTGGAACAAAGGGCCATGGGCCAGGACTCGAACGGCCAGGTTTAGGACTGAGACCTCCGAACATGGGTCACATGCTCTACCCCTGCGCCACCGCCGTGCCCAAAGGAGCCAGATGATTAAAACCAGCTTACTATATTTAAAACTGTTTAAAAGGATCTGTTATAGTTTACTCTGTAAACAACTTTGAATCCATAAAATCAGTCATGGGTGAGCTGTAGATTTAAATGGCGCTACAGTAAAGTGCTAATATTTAGAGTTAGAAGCAGAAGAGAAGTTCATGGAAAAAATCCGTGAGAGACTGTGCAGAGTCTTAGTGTTTGGTGATGGAGTCTAAAAGCACAAGGCTCAGGTCTACCAACCCCCCCCCCCCCCCCCCCTCCCCCCCAGTCTTGTGTGAGATCCACTTAGCAGTTCCCCAGCACCCTGCCTATGAGCCTGTCATGGCCAGGGGCTTTGTGCAGGTTGGTTTTCTGGAGAATGGATGTCACCAGGTTTTGTGGGTGGAGAGAATTCGGTGGTGGGAATTTCCAGGTCGATGTGTTGCTGTTTTTGATCCGGGCAAAGAACTTGTTCAATTGATCTGCTGGAGAGAAGGGAGGTTCTGTGGGGTTATTAGTAATAGTTCCCCTACCTGCCTTTTAAAAAGAATATTCGCTGAATGTGCACATATATGTACATATTGTCGTTTTCATTTTGGTTTATTTTCTTCGTTTGTGGCTAATAAAGCTGATTCTGATGCCTGTAGCAGAAAGATGTCACATCATCAAGAAGTTGTTTAAAAGGTAAAGAGATCTTTGGATTTCTTTGACATGTGTTGTCTGCTTCAGCTGACTAGAGCACTATAAATCAACTCAAACTGTAAATGTTCATATCATTGGGATAAAATGTTCTGATAGTCTACAGTTTCACTACAAACCAATGTTAGATTTGGTGGCGTTTTGTCCAGCTGGAACAGCAACCGTGTTTCTATGTGAACTTACTTTGGTTGAGCCTGCCAGCTGGATCAATATGCCAGATCAGCAGCGACTCACCAGTTCGCTCTAGCTCTGCCAAGAATGGAAGAAGCTTTTAGATTTATGTCAGACTGTCGGCTGTGCAGCGGCACCGACTGCGGTATGTTTCTGTGCATTCCAGATCTCTTGTTGTTTGAAAGTTATCCCAAAGGACTCCTGATGAGAGGCCCCGCCAAATGAGCTGATCAAGCAGACTGAAACATCTTTCTACCACACTGAGGATGTACTTACTTGTTTAATAAGCTCACAGGGATATGACAACGTTCTACTGCAGGTGAGAGACCTACCACGGATGACCTCAAAGAAAGTCACTTCAGAAAATCCAAATGGTCCTTTTACTACAGTGATTCTCACTGTGTGTGGCAAGCCCACATGGGGAACCATGTTGTCATGACAGGGAGGTGCAGAGTCTTCCTAATCTGTATTTACTGCTCGTGGAACTAATCTATAGTCTGCCAGTGTTGCTACCTGGACTTGTTTCAGTGTAACACGTGATCACGTCATGCAAGGTGTTGTCCTCATCTTGGGGACAACTGTGGCTCAATGGGTAGAGTAATTGTCTTGCAGGCAGAAGGTTGTGGATTCAACTCTGACACATGTTGATGTGCCCTTGGTAAGGCACATAAGCTTACCCGTCAAATCTGTATGAATATGTGTACTTTAGTGAGTGCAATTGGGTGAATGTAGATCTATAGTGTAAAGCCCTTTGAGGTGTCAGGAAAAGTGTTATATAAATTCAGTCCAGTTACCATTTATTTACCATCTTAAATAGACTTGAGACATGAGGACAGATACCTGCTGTTTAAAGTGACTGAACTTAAATAGCAAGAACCCTACTAGTTCTGCCAGAGAACTGCAGGGAACTCTGCTCTTTACCTGTATGGTGTTGTATAACTTTATATAAGGGCATTTGTTTATCTGGAGTCAATATAAATCTATATAAAACTGGAGGTGTTAGTTATATTTTGTTTTTGTTTTTGTAAAAAAAAAAAAAAAAAAACACCTGGCCATTTAAAACGAATATTACATGTGGAGTTTCTTTTTGATTTTTTTTAACTAAATGAAAAGTTGGCCTATATTTTTTCAAGATTATTGCCATTTTCTCAAGAACATGGTAATTTTGTTGATTTTAATACTTTTTTTTGTGTAACATTTTTTACACAAGTAATCTCACTGAGACACCTTATTTTGACCTGTTTAAAGTAGACAGATATAATGTAATAATGAAGAGATTCTGTGATGCTGCTGAGGGTTATTATGTAATGGTGAAGAGGCGGAAACATAGAAGTGAAAGAAATACCAATACTAGTATATCAATTCAAATAGAAATTTGAGTCCAAGTTATTGACACAAACTTTTTAGAAATTAGTTGACACTCTTTGCACTAATTAACTCTGTGGTTCTTAAATTATTACATTTTTAACATTTTTTTTAATTACTGGATGCTGATGTAATGCACTTTGAATTGCATTGTTGCTGGAACGTGCTTTACAAACAAACTTGCCTTGCCTTGATGGAGCAATTCATTATTGTTTTATGAAAGTACCGTTCCCTTTAGTGGTTATTTACTGTGAAAAATACACAACCAGATGGATAAAATGACAAAAAGCAATCTATTTTCTTTAAAGTAATATTGAAAATTCTAATAAATACTATATTGCTTTTTGCCATAGGAGGAAGATGGGTAATGTGGTGAAAAATCACTCACTCACAGATATCTTCAAACACCCTGGTGCTATGGGACACAACTCCTCCTGCTGTTAAATTCTATAATAACTGTGATTAAGCTTTTTTGGTTCACTTTCTCCAGCCACACAAAGTACGGATTACTGACAGACCTGTAGATTCAAGAATATACACACACATTGATCCAGGAATCCTTTCTATGTTATATGGTAATGGCAGATGATCTGAGTGAGAGTTCATGTTTCAACAATAAGTAAGACAGATGTGACTAAATGGGCCTCCATGGGAGAGGCTCAAAGCCATAACCACTGCTGACTGAACAGAAAAATAAGCCTCGTCTCACATTTACCAACAAACATCCTGATGATGTCCAGGAATTTGGAGAAAATATTTTTTAGACTGATGAGACAAATTTGAAACATTTTGGAAGTTTTGTGTCTCGTTACAGCTGTTGTTAAACCAGAAAATACGCATCCCACTGGCTGTAAACATGGTGCTGGTAGAGTAATGCTTTAATACTGGTTAATGGAAGCACAAATTCTGCTCTTTAGCAGAAAATTAGCTCCAACCTTCAGTTATTGACCTTAAACTCAAGCTGAACTGGACAGGAAGAAAGTAATCCCAGTTTTTTTAACTGAATGGTTCAAAAAACAACAACAAAAACTAAAGTCTGTGCTTAAATCTGACTGAGAGTCATGACTTTAAACAGGCTATTTATGTTTAAAATCCCTCCACTCTGGCTGAATTCACTAAATTTAATTTCTCCACAGTGATGTAAGCGACACATTGCCTGTTTTTACAAACAATTGATGACAGTTGTGGCAAAACCAGTTGTTAGATTTTGAAGGCAGTTAGTTTTTCCATATATTTCTTGATTTGGATAGCTTATTTCCCTTAATAAATTAATTTAAAACTACTTAGGATTCCCTCCGATTGTTTTTGTCTGACATTAAAGTGACTTTGAAGATCTTAAACATTTAGGTACAAGAAAGCAAAAATATAAGAAATCTGGAAGGGGCAAGTAGTTTGTTTCAGCACTGTAAATACAATCTGGTTGACAAAGGAACATTTCGAGAGAAAACTGTGTAGAGGAATGACAAGAAGCACAAAAGTCCAAGTTTTTGATTCATCTCTGGCCAAATGCAGCTAGAGACAGTCGACTGGTGTCCCGTGATCAGAGACGAATCTGGATGACCTGTAGAATAATAAAAGGGGTAAACAGCCAGCAATGAAGATAACAAACAAACAGTAATTAGATAAGACCTTATGAGGCAGATTTGAACCACCACAGAGGTGTGTTTTGGGCTTTAAAATCAGCTGGAGGATTTCCTGGAGGGGTCCGAGTCCAGTTCCGAGGAAAGCAGCTGCAGCAAAGTGAAACAGAATAACGATGAGGAGCTAGTCCGTCTATGCTGATGAAAATGTGAGCCTCCATAAATTACAAGGATTGATGCTGAACGCCTGCAGAGACACCTGAAGAGGCTGCAGAAAGCAGGGGAGAGGAGGAAGAGATTTTGTTTTCCTTTTCAGTCTGGTTAAAGAAAATAAAAACTCAGATAAAATCTTAACTTCACTAAGATTTGTTAAATTTAAATTTAGAGTTTCTAAAATTATAAACCATGGCTTCGCTCTATTCCAGATGCCTGGTCCTGTAGAGGATCAGGACTTAATCTGTGTTTAGAGATGGACTGAATGCAATTTTGATTGTAATGGACCTTGTTGGACTTTGCTATTGCATTGAATTTAAGAATATGACGGAAGTACATTGGGCAGTTTTTTTATGTATTGGAGTGTTAGGTGATCTATGCTCTGTCTTAAGTGACTAGAGTTAAAAGGAATATATCTTTAACTTTCCTTTTCAGTTGTGCTTAGACTTGCAGCTCGTGATAGTTCCATTTCCACGTCAGACGTATGTACAAAAAAAGTAAACTATCACAGGGCAGCCGAGGACTCAGCCAGCAGGTGCTCACAAGTGATAATTTTATGTATGCAACAACAAACTGTGATGTTAATGCAAAACACAGTGGCCATCCTAGGTGAAAGTAGTCATTAAACAGTCTCCAGCTGCAACAGGAGTTCATACGGCTCAGATCTATAGAGCGGCATTTTGTCCAAAGAAAAAGAAGAAGTCAGGAGAATTATTGTTGGAGAGCAGTAGCTTGAGAGATCTAACAAGCAAGGACCTTCATGCCAGCGGACTCTGGAGCAATCATTGTAATGGTTCAGTTAAATATTCTTTTGACACTGTAGATTAAAGTGTTTTGATTGACAGACCCTGAGATGTAGTTGCTTTGTCAGGTGTGGCTCTGGAGTGGTTTAACTGCTATCTTTCTTGCAAAGCATTCAGTGTTTTTGCCAAACCCAGTCATGTCAGACTGAGCCTGCCATGTGGGGTACAACAGGGCTAAGTCATTGGACCTATTTTCTGTCTTGTATATTTCCCCCCTTGGCCAAGTAACCAGGCAGTTTTCGGATGTGTCTTATCATGTCTATGCTGATGATATTTTAGCTCTTCCGTTCTTTTGAGCCAACTGCATATTTAAAGTTGCCGTCCTTCGTAATATGTTTTAGTAGTATCAAATATTGACTCTTTGACAACTACTTGTAGGTCAATTCTAATTAGACTGAAACCCTAATTACTGCCACTTCAGGATAAGGATAATACAGGAAGATGTTAATTCCTGCTTGGCATTGCTGCCTGTCGCACCTCCTCCGGTGCCCATGGGTCAGCTGCAGGGTCATCAGCCAGGAACCACCATTCACCAACGTTTCGCCCCTTTAATCCTGGAACGTCTCCTGGTGGCGGGGCAGTGACAGGGACGTCTCCCTGTCACCCCCTGCAGCTGAAAGATGTTATCCCCTGCATATGTTGTCTGGGAGTTAGGTGTTATTCCCCCAGGTTCTGTCCTTCCTCCGCAGCCAGAGCCAAAAGCTCCCTTTCTCCGCCTCCTCAGCCAGTTCCTTTGTTGTCTTCCTCAGCCTACCTCCCGTGACTCCCACGTCTTTCAGGAGGCGTATGGTCGACAACCCCATGAAGCCTCGGCATCCGACCTCCACTGGGTAGATGGTAGTCTTCCAACCTGCCTCCCGGCACTCAGCAGCCAGCTCTGAGTACTTGGCCTTCTTTCGCTCAAAGGCAGCTTCGATCCCTTCCTCCATTGGCACCGTGAGCTCAATGAGGGCTACCGCTCTTGCCTTTACGGACCACGCCACAATGTCTGGTCGGAGAGATGTGGTGGTGATTTCTGTGGGAAGCTGAAGCTTCCTGTCCAGGTCAACCTTCATGCTCCACTCCTGGCCAGCAGTGAAGGGCCTTGTTGTTTCTCTTTGCTTGAAGCTTCTGATTCCTCCTTCCGCGACAAAGATGGTGGGGTCCTCTGCCGGCGGTAGTGTTCTGCTACCCTGTCTGCGCTCCTCCAGTACCTCGGCTAGCTTTCTCAAAACCTGGTCATGGCGCCATCTATATCGGCCCTGTGAGAGGGTCACTTTGCAGCTTGACAAGATGTGCTGGAGGCTTGCGTTGGGAGTATTGCAGAGTGCACAATATTCCTCATTTCCGAACCACTGGTGAAGGTTCCAAGGACATACGCGGTACGTATCCTGGTGTTCCTAAGGGGACATTCCTTTGTGGATCGCTGTACTGCTTTCTGACATGCTGTTCCAATTGCTCCCTGGTAACTTCGAGTTTGCCAGTCTTCTTTTCCTCCAGCAGCTGTCTGGCATGCTTGAAGGGATCCTTGAAGAAGCTGGCTCACTCTTTCTGTTTCCGCTTGTTGCGTTTTCGGATTCGTTCAACTCTGCGAAGCATGGCTAGTCATTTCCTGTCCTCTTCCCATAAGGCTTTCAGCCCTTCTTTCTCTGCAAGAGTGGCCTTTCTCCAGCTTTTCCATAGTTGGCGACGCTTTTGTACCAGCTGGAGGATTTCCTTCTCTCTCCTTCCCTTCTCTCTTTGGATGGACCTCTGTCTGGAAACGATCTCTGCAAACCTGTCCTTGCAGGTCTGGTATATGATGTCCCCCATACGATTCAGCTTGGCCTCTGCCCCTCCTTGCAGTGACTCCTGTAGGGTCTTGATCAGGTCTGCATCCAGTGCGCACCATGCCTCTGCTTCACTAGACTTTGGCCACTTGATCTTATTCCTTCTGGCTGGTTTTTTGGTCTCTGTGATTGGCTCTATTCTGTCAGGTGTGGTGAGGACTGGGTCTTCATGCTCATGTGGGGACTCGTTCTCCACCAGTGGACCTTCTTCCTCTGTCACCCTCCTGCCTTCAGCAACATTGGGTCCATTGGCTCTGTGGTTTTTGCCCTGGCTTTTGGTCCCTCTTGTCTCACCTGCTATTGCAGTGCAAGATTGCCGCCGGCTATTCTGTCCACACTTTGCTTTCCCCTGGTGGATCCGTACTCCCCTAAACGTGGTCACTTTCTCCCATCCACATGCACACTTTCGGAGGACCTTCTCCTAAGATAATTTATCCGTACATTATCCATGCAGGGTCACGGATGACTGGTGTCTATCTCCAGCGGTCCATGGGCTAGAGGCAGGGTTCACCCTGTTCAGCTCACCAGTTTATTACAGAGAAATATAAAGACACACAGGACAAATAGTCATACACACACTCACACCTAATGTCATGACCTTCAAGTGCTTAACCCACATGCAGATCACAATCAGGAGGCAGAAAGCGGTTTAAGATGTTTATTTAGGAACGGGCAACTGAGTGGAGAAGTGGCTCGCAACGCGAGCAGCTGACAGAGACGCAGGAGCGGGACCGATCGCACTGCAGATAAAAATCAGCTGATTTGATCAAGCCCAGGAGATCTGTAAGCCCAGAGAATGATACGCTTATCGTCGGGTTCGGGTAACCTATCCGAGGGGAGTGGTTCTGGCGGGCAGATTCTGGAATGCTCACTTCTATGATGGAACCAGTGACTGAGCGACAGGTGAGCGGGCAGACGGGGCGAGGCAGTCCGAGCAGCACCGTAGCTGAGAGCAGTGAGTGGAGGGCAGCTGGAGGAAGACCGAGGGAGCACGAGGAGGATTTCCAGAGTGGGATCCAGAACAGGGAAACTCGGAGCTTTGACCTGAGACGTCAGAATATGTGGGGCGCTTGGAGTGGACTCCTTAGCGCGAGGCCACCTGGGAGAAACAGGAAACAGGAGTTTAGCGCAGGGACAGGCCAATATAGACTGTGGGGTGAAGCCGGAGTACCCGGAGAGAACCCATGTATGCACAGGGAGAACATGCAAACTCCATGCAGAAAGTCCCTAGGCTGGGGTTCTAACCCAATACCCTATTGCTGCAAAGCAATAGTACTCCCTAAGAACATATTATTGGATTTATTATCTTGGCCTTCAAACCAAACATAAACTATTTGATGCTTGCTGTTATTTTGGATTCTGGCATGTCATGTAGTGCCTTTCTCGTGGGTTAATCAGAAATTGTTCTCTCAGCTAAGAAATATTTCTAAGCTTTGAACTCTGGTGTCAAAAGTCGAATTAGAGATTAATATTAATATTTTTATATCTCATCCCATCTTGATTTTCACACCAGCCTTTTTTATGTTTGGATAAGAAAGATCTTGATCGTTTTTACTTTTAGAGCCCTCCCAGCCTATGTCTCTGACCTTCTAGAGCTCTACAGCTCTTCTTGCAGTCTGAGATCTTCCAGTCAAAGGCTGGTAAGGGCTCGACAAACACATTTCAAGACAAGAGGAGATAAATCCTTTAGAGCAGTTTCCCAAAGATTGCAGAATGTGTTGCCTCCATGTTTGCACTGTCTTTATGCTGTTGATTCTTTTTTTTAGAAGCAGTTGTAGACTCGTCTATTTAGACTAGCTTTTAAATAGTTTTATGCTGTATGATGTTACACGTTTGTTTCTATCTGTTCTTTAATGCTTTTAACTTCTGTGTTTTTTATGCTCATTCTTATTGTTCTGTGATCTTTGACCTGTGAATTACTTACTTACCCAGAGGTGTAGAAGCTCTCGTTGGAGAGCCCAGTCTGCCTGAAACTCTTGAATGAAGGCTTGTGACTAAAACAATTGGTTTTACAGTTTATTGAAATTTCTTGACACCAAATGTTTTGCAAGGATTGAAATTCACGTCTCTACTCATAATTTAAAGCTTTAATTTGAGTTCAGGTTTTGTCAAGAAAACATCAGCTGTCCAATGTGCTTGTTGTATCTGGAATGCCTTCTGTTGTTAGAATTCTGCAAGCAAACTACAAAGAAAAGAGGTAAAAAATGAATGGAAAAATAATTCTGGTATTTATTTTTCAGCTGCCTGGTCCACCCATTACAGAGCCTTGTAGAGGGGTTTATTCTCCCTTAAAGTTTTTAATATGTTGTCTCATTCTCATCGTTGCATTTATCCCCCTGCGCTCTGATCCCCTGAAATAAAATCCGGTCCAACAAACTGACTTCAGATGTTCTTTAATCACTAAACAGAGTTCAGCTGTAAGAGCATTAATCAGAGAGGCAGCTGCTAACTCTGGAGGAGCTGCAGAGGGCCAGCGCTCGGGTGGGAGAATGTGTCAAAAGGATAACTATTAGTTTCAAATCCACAAGTCTGGCCTTCATGAACGGGTGGCAAGAAGAAAGCCAAAAGAAGCCCATTTAAAATTTGCAACAAGATCTTGTCAGGTTTAACAAAAATACATGTAAAATTCTGTTTGGAGGAAAAAAACACTGCACATCACCCTGAAAACCTCATCCCCGTGGGGACATTTGGTGTTTGGTGACGGTATGAGAATGTTGGAAGAATGATCCTGCAGAAGACCTGAGGCTGGTACAGATCAGAGCCATCTGTCAGGATGGTCCAGTTAAAGCTCAGACTTAAATCCACTTAAGAATCTGTGGCAAGACTTGAAAAATCGAGAGGAGCCAGTTAAGATGGATGGATGGACGGATGGATGGATGGATGGATGGATGGATGGATGGATGGATGGATGGATGGATGGATGGATGGATGGATGGATGGAACTTAAAAATAATGTTCAGGGACTCTTCATCTAATTTGACCGAGCTTGAGCTGCTTTATTAAAAAAACAAGAATGGGCAAATAAATGTGTCTTTGATTTGAAACTGGTAGAGAAATAAGAGCCGCAGTGAAAGGGAGTTCTACAAAGTACTGAACCGGAACACAAACGGATGTCTGAAAACAAATGCATGCCACATTTTTCCGATATTCCTCTGCTCAAATTGTTGGATACAATTTACGCTTATCTTTCCATTTTACAACCCTGCAATTGTTTATTCTGGTCTGCCACGTTAAATCCCCAAAGAATACACTGAAGTTTGTGTTCGTAAATGTAAAAAAGTTCAAAGGTTGTGGCAACATTTGTAAGCCTCTGTAATAATAGTCAATAAATAAAACACACCCAGGATCAGACTGACCACCAGGCTGTGCAAGTGCATTTTAACAGTTTCTACTCAATCGACCAGTAAATTCAAGTTCTTGTTAAAGATTAGCTGAGATAAACATTATTCTAACCAAATATGAATCTATCTTCCTCTCTATCTTCCATTTCCTCTGTCAGCTCTCAGGACTACGTCACGGCTTCCCAGCCATCACTTCTGGCTGAGTCTTCTGCAGATCATAAGGACTTGTCCTCTCAGGTCCAGAAACTGGCGGTCCAGCTGCAGCAGCTGAACAGGGAGAAGGAGAACACCGAGGCAGAGCTTCAGCGCAGCCAGGAGGCAGAGCAGGAAGCTAGTGAGAGAGTTCGAAGGTCAGCCACTAACAAACAGATGAACCCAGAGTGTTATGCAGCACTTACCTGTTCACTCACTGTAGCTCTTTAGTAAATGTTAAATTGACTGAATTTACTTAGAGCTGTTCTAGTCATACTGACCAATCACACTGCTTTACTCTAGAGCCACATTCACCCAATCACACTCACTCATTTGCACACATTCATACATTGACACAAAGATAGGCAACTTGGAAATAAGTCTACATGTGATAACAGGAAAACTGGAATCAAAATCACAAGACTACCTACTCAGCCCAGTCGCCTTAGCTCCACTAGGCTAAAATTAATACTTACAGCATTTACAGCTCAAGCTACATTTGTTCTCTTAAACTTAAAAAACTTTGGAAAGTGAAAGCTTCACTTATTCACTACAGATTTGTTTTGTAGTTTAAGAGGTTTCTTTGTTGCTCCTAAAATGTAGCGACATTCATCAGCATCAGCACTAATTTTTTTTAAACTCCAGGTGATGTCAGAGAGGTCATATTTTTTAGAACTCAGTTAAAGTCAGTTTAATTATGTAGCGCCTATTCACAACAAATGGGATCTCAAGGCACTTTACAAAACAGATGATTCAGTCGAATCATCAGACAGATTCCAAGTTAATTACATACCGTCCAGGTTAACTGTAGTTATGAAACAATGCAGTCAAGTTCAGTTTATTATTCAAAATCAAGTCAATGACTGGCTGCATTCACTCCTCCTGGATGAGCCTGCAGCCACAGTGGACAGTCACTGGCATTGTGTCGTTGACTTTGCAGCAATCCCTCATACTGAGGATGCATGTAGCGACAGTGGAGAGGAAAACTCCCTTTTAACAGGAAAAAACCATCAGCAGAACCGGAACCAGGCTCAGTGTGAACGCTGATCTGCATCAACCGACTGGGGGTTAGAGAAGACAGAGCAGAGACACAAAAAGACACACAACACTGAGTCAGGACTTAAGTGGTTTTAGTGGAGAGAAAAAAGGGTACATAAATGAGCTCTGAGCCCGGTTTCAAGTCTAGAAGAGAAAGAGAGTGCATTTAGTTAGTCACAGTTAAAGCTCAGCCAACAGCTCTAGAAGAGGTACAGGGCTAAACACTAAGAGATAAGGCCAGGTGTAACATGAAGTTTTTGGCAGCAGGAGTCCAACTGATGATGTCACAGTTTAAAGGAACACCAGGCCAGATGGAGCTACCATGATGAGAGAACATAATGTTAAAAGTTCCCAGAGCTCTGTTCAATCACTTATCTGGACGTGTGATGAGGAGGGACCAACTGCAGACAGGCAAGGAGCGCATTCTTCAGAGAAACAGCCAATAGGTCTTTGGTAACTCTGGTAGAGCTGCAGAGATCCACAGCTCAGCTCAGTTTGGAGAATCTGTTGAAAGGAAAACAATTTGTTGAGCACGCCACAAATTTGGTCACGTCACCTGAAGTCCAGTCCTTAAAAACAAAGAAAACTGTGAGGAGCAGTCACACCTGAAGGTTTGATGCTGAGATTGGCCTCCCTGCAGCAGAAACAGTCCAGGATTTAGTGGAGCTATGTGTTGCCAGGGGGGGACATGTTCAGCGTGTTCATTGACCGTTACATAATGATGAGCAAAGAAATGTTTCTCCCACAGGATGCTTTTTTTTTTCTTCAAATAAAAGCTCCTAACAAGCTCTTGATTAAAGCGTCTCGGAGGGAATTCTCTGTGGTGGAGACCCGCTCTGTCATGCCACCAGAACCATGTTGCAGCAACGGTTTCCCTCAGAGACTGTGGAGGTGCTCAGAGGCTGGCTAAGTATGTGGGACTAAGGAGATTTGGCTCTGATGATTCATATTCAGCAGACTACGATGCGAGTGTCCCTGCAGCCGAGATGATCAGGAAGAACTAAGCCTTCAGATTTGGATTCAAAAAGGAAAACGCTCCGATTGAACGTGACTTCTTCTTCTGCTGCTGCTTCTCAACTCATCAACCTGAAGATGAAGGGATGAGATTTGTGATGAAAACAGCTTAAGTCCTCCGTCTGCGTCCTGCGCTGTCCTCCTGGGCTCAAACCTGGGGCTTTCTTCAGTAATTTGGCTGCCAGCAGGGGGTGGGGGATGGGAAGTGCCTTCCAAGTTTCTGGGCTGTGAAGAGGAATGTTTGCTCTCTGATGGGAAGGACTGAGTCAAATCTGCTGCTTATTACAAATGGGGAGTTTAATTTGAATAGGAAAGGGAGAGAGCCTCACTGATTGTTAGAAGGTCATCCAAATCTCTCTCTCTCACACACACACACACACACACACACACACACACACACACACCATCGCAGCAACCTGTCTCTGTACTCAGCCGTTTAATATTCTCGTTGATGGTTGGAAACGCGACTTTGCCGTCAGCAGTGCAGCGCTGCATTAACTTGGCAGAAGTGACAGGGAGCAGGCAGGACTTCCTGCTCAGAGTTTCCACTTCTCCCTGGTCTTTGGTGTCATCCACTCCCACCCAGTTCATCATGGTCTCATCCCTTTTCTTCCCTGTGGAGTTCTGTATTTCTGACACTGAAATCCTCCTCCTCTTCCTCCTCCTCAGGTTGGAGCGTCTGGTGGAAGTGTTGAGGAAGAAAGTTGGAGCAGGAAGTCTTCGTGGCGTCATCTGATCCATCTTTTGGACACTCTTGTTTAAATCCTTTTTATGGAGCTGAACTGATGTTTTTTTTAACTGTTAAAGTTTTTCTACTTTTTCATCATTAGAACTTAGTTATATGTAGTAGCAGCAATCGGAATTAAGCAATAGAACATTTATGTCTTGATTAGTTTTTGGATGTTGCAGTGTAAAACGTGCTTCCAGCAGGAAAATAGAAAGCCGTTTCTGTCTCTTTCAGTCATAGCGCTGTTTCATCTACTGTGTCTTCCTCTCCTTGGCTGGATGCAGAGAATTAAATAAAAGTTAGCAATTAGCTCATTAGATCTTGTTGTTGCACAGAAATGTGAGTTTTCTTGTATTGTTAATATGTCAATTTATTTCTACAGTGGTTTTTATTTTCAACAATGTCTATTGTTTAAAACTTTTCTCTGTTCTGGTGCTTCTAAATAAAGTGGAAGTGTTCAAAAGGTTAATTTATCTCAGTAATTAAACATAAATGGGAATCTTAGCTTTAGGTTCACATAGGGTTTTACATTTCAATGTTTCCATCTGGTT
The DNA here is from genome assembly GCF_011125445.2 of Fundulus heteroclitus. Classification (NCBI taxonomy): domain Eukaryota; kingdom Metazoa; phylum Chordata; class Actinopteri; order Cyprinodontiformes; family Fundulidae; genus Fundulus; species Fundulus heteroclitus. Next base: position 30,991,633 of record NC_046379.1, on the reverse strand, counting down.
ATTTATTGTGCAAAAAACAAATTATTAAGTAAACGAAAACAAGAACACAACAAACAGAAAACTCCAACTATTTATAGAGTAATTCTGAAGGAGGCTGGAAACAAATGTTCAGAATATTACTGGCTTAGCAAAGATTAAACTCTAACCAATATTTCAAATGTGAAACATGAGGTATTATGCACTGTTTGGATTTCATATCGCTGCGTTAAACCTGAGAAAGTGCACTGTGGTGGTAGCATCATGCTTTAGGGGTTTCAGCAGCAGGGACTGGGAAACTGTCCCACAAAAAGATGGGTGGGGCTAAATACTGGGTTACTCTTGAGCAGTCTGCCTTGGATCTGAGACTGGGATGGAGGTTGACCGCCCAGCACACTGCCAAAACAACACTACAGAGAAATATTCAAATATGTTGGAATGGCCTAGTCAAAGTCGATCTAGTTGAGAATCTGTGGTCTCTGTTCACACATGAAACCATCCAACAACTGGAGCAGCTTAGCCTTGAGGAAGGGGCAGAAATCCCAGAGGCCAGATGTGGCGAGCTCATAGAGACGGATCCAGAGAGACTTGCTGCTGGAACTGCTGCTAAAGCTCGTTCTACAAAGTACTGACTGTAGGGGCGTGAACTGTTACGCTGAAGTTTTCTGGTATTTAGTCCTGTTTGTTGTTTGCTTTACAATTAAAAAAAAAATCCATCTTTAAAGTTGGAGGCATATTCTGTAAATGTAATGGTGAAAACTACCATGCAATCCATTTTTATTCCAGGTTGCAAGGAAAGAAAACATGAGAAATGCCAAGAGGGGCTGAATACAGGACACTGAATTTAAACAATCTTTAGATGGAAGCAGAGATTTAAACCAGAAGTAAAGCAGGTATCAAAAATGTCTTCACATAGAGGTACAAATTTTGAAATAATTTAATAAATCTGGAAAGCTTTGAACTTGATTGTACTCCTATGGTCAGGCATATTTTTCAATTAAATTCAGTTTTATTTATATAGTGCCAATGGGGTACCGCGCGCGAGCTATTTTTAGAAACACAACGTCACAATGACGTCACATCACGTGGTACGCAGTGGGGCAAACTCCTGAAACCTGCCGCTGCTTTGCTTTAAAAGAGACGTGCGTTAGCCTAGGTTTTACTCGGTAAACGACTGCTTTTTCCAAATCTAAAACCATGGTTTTTAAACATTGTTGCTATGGAACGTGCAACAGCGACTCGAGGTACGCTGATCGGCCGCATATGAAGGATGTTTTCTTCAAGACTGCCAAGGAGAAATGTGTACGCTTGGAACACCGGGGCGGTCGGCCTACACAACAGTTCAACCCGGAAAAAGTTACCAAATTCAAGTACATATGTAGCAAGCATTTTGTTGGAGGAAAGGGCCCAACCGAAGAACATCCTGACCCAATTCCAGCGACATCAAGTCAAGGTAAGAGTATTTTGGTGGCCGACATGTTAATAAAGTAGCGCCTGCTACCATGATAGCATATAGGCTATCATGGTAGCAGGCGCTAACATGATAGCCTGCTACCAGGCTTACTCAAAAACATTTCAAATGAGACAAACATTAAACATATACCCATTCCTGGACGGTGATTGCAAACAACAACAAAAAAAAAACGGCCGACGCTGCCATGACCGCCGCGCAGGAAAAAAAAACAAAGCTTACCGTTCATCATCTCGGCCAGTTTTCCAGTCTTTTTAAACACTCGAACCTCAAGCCATCGTTTGAGCTGAAGGTTGGTGTGTTCTTCCACAGTGCGACCAGTAATCCGTGTGCCTGGGACATCGTCTTGGGAAAGTTTAACGGCTGTAAAGTCGGTCATATCCGTTATCCGTGCATTCTCTCCTGTATGCGTTCTCTCCTGTATGCCCTACCTAAGCGGCAAAAGGGGCGTTGCTCTTGAGACGGTGACGTCACGTGCGCGGTACCGCATTCATGATACATGTCATCTCAAGGCACTTTTCAAAGTAAAATTCAATCAAGTCATACAGATTGGTCATAAAGTTTCCTATCTCAGGAAACCCAGCAGGTTGCATGTAGTCTTGACAAGCAGCATTCACTCCTGGGGAACCGTAGAGCTACAGGGAGAGTCGTCTGCATTGTTGATGGCTTTGCAGCAATCCCTCATACTGAGCAAGCATGAAGCGACAGTGGAAAGAAAAACTCCCATTTAACAGGGAGGAGAACCTCCAGCAGAACCAGGCTCAGTATGAACGGTCATCTGCCTCGACCGACTGGGGTTAGAGAAGACAGAGCAGAGACACAGAAAGCACAGAAGCACACATTGATCCAGGAATCCTTTCTATATATGACTGAATGAGAGGAACTGTTCTCTGTTCAAACTGCTCAGGTCCAAACTGACCACATTCAGTTGGAGCCAAATTTCATTGCATCACATAATTGTTGTGTTTTGGCTGCTGTTTCCTGGGAGAGAGACTATTTTACATTCACACACTGAAACAAATCCTCACAGGCTGAACACATGAGACCAACCTGAGTGGTGGACCTCTCCTTAGGCCTGCACACATCAGGGTTTACTTCTTTACAGTGAGCCGGAGTGTGAGTTGATGATAACAAGAGGTAGTAATTTTTTTTTATTTGCAGCGTAAATAGTCACAGATATAACACAAACTCCCATTTACCACCAGAACCTCTATAAAACATACAGCACCTCATCCCATGAAAGGATATGACAAACCATTGCATTGCCGACAGTTTGATCTCTTTGATCAAACTGTCATAATTAAACTGACTTTTCTTCATCAATCAGACAGATCAGCTCTGCGGGACAGAACCTTGTCCTGCACCATTTATTTTTCCAGTTTCAGCAAAAGGTTTCCAGGGCGGTTTCCTGGCCGTGACCCTGAGTTGATCTGACTTTCATGAGGAAAGTCTGAATGCTGTCCTGACTACCATCTGTCCTGCACCTTCAGCTGACATACAGCTCCATATCACCACTGACTGGAAATGCGCTGCTGCTGTTTATCTTTCGTTGTTTCACTGGCAGGACACCAAACAACTGTTCCAACATCATTTCTATGGTCAATGCAGATTTAGAATGCATCACTGAGCCCCACCTTCGTGTAATTATCCACAAACCAGGACAATAAAGCTTGTGCAGGAGTTTGATTTTAAAAATAGAAACTTTTAGGCAATTTTTATATATTTTTTTTATCTTTATCAAAGTGTGATTCTATTAGGATTTCTGCTGCTTGCTCTGACAACAGATTTGCCTTTAACAGTAGCAAAGATGCAAATTTCTGTTTTAATGATTAAAACACAGACTGAACATCTTCCTAAATTCGAGATTCAAGTTTTACATTTTATTTTTTGTCGCCTTTAGAAAAGACGGTGAGAGAGGCTTTTTTTGTCTCCAAAATGCAAAGTGTTTTGGTTCATCAGGTGAAAATTGTGCTTTCACCTGACGCAGGTTAATGTACAGCCCAGTATATATAATCTTCAGTAGATTCCCACCTTCAGCAAGTAACAAGTCGTTGGTCATTTTCTAGAAATTACAAAGTTCCTACACAGTCTAGATTTGATTTTAGTGTTTTTCCAGCTCTGTATACCGATGAAAAATGAAGGACATGGAAAACATTTATATTTCCAGACTGTATTTCCTTTTTCGTTGGCAAGTAGGTGTTCCTTCCTAGCCCCCTTCAACCTGTCTTTCCTTTCTTCCTTGTTTTTTCCTTATTTCCTTCCATGTAAACTTCCCTTTGTCCTTCTTTCCTTCCTCCCTTCCTTCCCTGCAACCTCCTTTTCCCAACTTTCTCCCTTCTGTACTGTATGTCCTTTATTTCCTCCCTCCCTTTCTTCACTTGTCATTCCTTGCATTCTTCTCAATGTCCTCCTAGCTTTCAGAATTTTCTTGTACCTTCTTTCCCTCTGTACTTCTTTTATTCTGTCATCCTTGTAGTTTTTCTCCATTCCTTCCTTGTCTCTCCTTTCTCTTCTTTGTGTGCTACTTTTTGTCCTTCCTGTCTATCCCTTGTGTCCCTCCTTTCTTCTGTCCTTCTTCCTCCAGTTTATAGGTGATTCCATCTTCCATTGTAGAAATATCTGCCATAAATTCATAGTGTGCTTTACAATTGTGTATTTAAAAGCGTTTAGAATGAGTGTAAAGAACCGGCTCTTCTGGAATGAAGAGTGGAGAAGTCTGTAGTTTCTACGCAAAAATGTGTTGGAACACAGTGAACAGCAAACTAAGGTGCTTCACATTTCTGTTGTCCAGAGCACATAGAGGAAGAAGTAGACCTTTGAGATGTAGGAGATGAAGCAGCATTTGGAAGGAAAGCAGCTTCCTGCATAGCTGCAGGAGGCTGATGGATGGATGTACTGTAGTATTTTATTTATTCTTTTGGTATTTACCCCAGCACCAGGATGTACACCAATCAGGTATATTATGTCCACCCGCCTAATGGTGTGTTTGTTCCCCCTCTCCTGCCAAGAACTAGACCAGGTAAGTTATGCACACTCACCAAGTCATCCGTTATGTAAACCAAAGTGCTTCATCAGACCAGACCACCTTCTTCTGTTACCACTGGGTCCAGTTCTGATCCTCATGGCCCCGTTGCTGCTGCCTTAATGCATGATGGACATGCTGACCTGCAGCAACTCATATGGGGATACTTTCAGATTAGTCACTGGACACAAAAGAACGTAATCAAAGTGATTTTCAATAGGTTTGCTGTGAGCTAGGAATATCGAAATGAAACCAATTCCTTATGATCTGTTTCTGCCAGTCTGCCTTTTTGATCATCATATAATTCCAAAGATGACACTTAAACACTGTTTTGGTCAATCACTGTTTGTGCCACTGTTGGTTTGCATTGGTCACATTCTGTGAGGCGCCGTAAACCTGAGCTGACAGAAGTGAATTTAGAGTTTTTTTTAGGATCGGAAGGATTCGAGGTTGGAAACAGAAGTTTGGAATGAAAACTGACCAGATAAGTTTGGGTTCAGCTGTGGAACTCCTTTAATGAAGATATGGAGGAGACGGGGTTTTCATCAGTTGTGATGTGTGGGTCATAAAAGGGGTGGGCTGCCTCCTGCTACAGGCTGGTTACCATGGCAATAGTAGACCACTTGTTGTCGACTTGGGTGTCCTGCTCTTAATCCTGCAGCCGTTAATCTGCTTGTTCTCAAGAAAGACTCAGTTTGTTGGAGCTCCAACTTCTGATGCCACCTGGGAGTGTGTGTGTGTGTGTGTGTGTGTGTGTGTGTGTGTGTGTGTGTGTGTGTGTGTGTGTGTGTGTGTGTGTGAGAGAGAGAGAGCGGGAGAGAGACATTGATCTTTGTGATCTCTGTTAACTCTGAAATAGCATTCAGACGCCGCACATGACAGAACAAAGAGCATGAGAACAGAGAACTCTACCGTCTCATCAGCTGTCTGTCTGCGTCCTCAGGATCATCAAGAGGACACTTGCTGGGGTCAGCGTACCACTGTTTGGACAAATGTCCTTGTTCTCTGTATATCTCTGTGGTCTCCACAGAGGTTACAACATCTTTAAACTCAACCGATCCTCTGATGAAGACTGAAAATGTAGTTCCAGTGGAACCTGCTCAGATTGGAGACACTGAGGACACCTTGAGACAGAGAGACACTAAGAAGTTCAAGTTTGTCTCAACAGCTCTTCTTTTAGACTGTGAACAGGGGGAAAGAAGGAGGCTATTGGGCCGAGATAAATCATCTGTGACTTCTCTCATTCAGAGGCAAAAGGGAAAGGATTTTACTGTATGGCGCGACATTGGGAGAGATTTATTATTCAGAGGGGAGAACAAGAACACCCCGCTTTCCTTCTTAATGTTCATATTAATGAGAACTAATGTTATTAATACCTTACCTTTTATCAGACTGTGTCATGAAGTGAAACAGTTTCTAACATGACTAGGAATGTAGTTGTTATACTTTCTGTTAGGTTTGAAAAATAGAAAAATGAAAGGACATATAATGAAGATACGTGATGCACTGTAGCATGAAAAATGTATACATGATTTTGTTCAAAATAACTGAGATTTATTGGTTATTTAATGATTTTTGAAACCTTTAAATACTTATTTCTCGTTATAGTTCTTGATTCGTGAACTTTGAGTGAATTATAATCTGCAATAATAACCGTAACCTTTTGGGTTTGGCAGGATCTTAAAAAGCATGAAGATGAGAGCAGGTCCTGATGTCAGGAAGGCTGAGCAGTGTCACGGTACTAATTGTGAACCTCAGTTCAGGGAGGTGTTTAGCTTTCCAACCAAGCAGAATGCATGGTGGACAGTGTTTAGCACCAGGCCAGCTCCGCTGATGTTGCCCTGAGGTCGGACCATCCATCCCTGTGTGGCCCATTCCTACCGATGCTGTGATCTCAGCTTGGACAGTAAAGAGGAAGCTAAAAACCATTCATGTAGATGATCAGATTAATATTGAACAAACGGTTTATTTTGCCTGCATGCCATAAATGTTCCACATCAGGACCTGGACAAAACCTATTATTGTCTTATTAACAAACTTCTAACGCTACTGTGTGTCTAACCAGCAAAAGAGGCATCAGTGATTTGTTTTTTATATTGTTTTTCCCTCTCTGACTGTCAGATTATACCTTGGATGTGATTTTTATTTTCTGTCACATGTTTAATAAATCCATAAAACATGCTTGGAAACTGCTGGAATACTTTTTCAAGACAAATCAAAAGGTCAATTTTACTGAACGTATGACACCCAAAAATGAACAGATGCAGATTATATACAGATATCTAGAGGCATTTCCGTCCAGTCTTCTAGACAGATACTTAATATTTAGTCATCGGGCTGGACACACAGATCCTCCAGGATCAGTTTGGTGTCAGACTGAACAGTTTTAGTCTCTAGATGTACAGAGCTGGTGAAGGCAGACTCCACAAGCCTGGCAGCTGTCACTGCAGGGATTCTTCTGGACTCAAAGGAGACAAATGCACAACTGAAGTTTTTAGATTATTGGTGAAAAGTGTTGGTCAAACATTAATGAGAAGATCTGATGACCAGGAAAGTCTGTGTGAAGCGTATCTGACAATAAGTTCTGGATGTTTAATGGCAGAGCAGCTTTTAGGCTGCAGTCGTTGCTGTTTTAACAGTCACCTGGTTTAAATAGTGATTTAGCTCAACCCCTTCAATGACTTCTCTTCCTCGAACTAAACCAGAATGACCAGTGAGACTCTGCCAATTACACGTCCACCCCTCCCCCTACCAGGACCACCAACCTCCTGGCTGATCCATATTAGCACCTCACAAAGCTCTAATAAACTTCCTCTGAATTATTTTAATGGAAAAGCAGGGGCTCTCTCTCTCCCTCACTCTTCTCATCTCTCTGATTCTGGAGGGGATTTCTTTGCTCTTTTCGTTGACCGAGCACAATTGTGTTATTGGAGATAATTAATTCCAATCCCCATCAAAAGGCCTTAGTGGCCCTGGGGCCCCTGTTCTTGGCTTTCTAGTGGGTCAATGAAAGACACGGGGAAGAAAGAGGCTGAAGGCCGCCGTATTGTGGCCGACATTTTCCTCCATAAGGAGCGAGAGGAGAGAAAAGAGGCTGAGGGCTTTAGTGAAATGATGGTGGGGGCCCCGGGGCCTGCCGCTGCCGACACTGCCCTCACCACTGCCACTGTGTCCTGAGCGGCCCTGGCTTCGGCCCACAGAGAACATATGGCTCGTATTACAACAGCAGACTGGGTGGCAGAGGATCAGCAGCACAAGCACCTATTCTCAGATCAGAACCTCAGAGCCACACAGAACGCCACAAATGCTGCAAAAACGGACCACGCCGACTAATTATTAGACTCCTGAGCAGCTTTAATCCAGATATCATCTCCACTTATGTAATTGTTGGGATTTTAAAAAGCATAAGCAAAGAAAGTTAAATAATCAGTATCCTGAGAAGTTAGGCTGAAATCCTTTTTTCCTCTGTAATTGTGGAGCGCTCGCTGTGGTTTGGAAGAGGAGATATTTCACCGCAGAGATTGAGCACGTTTTCCTCCCACCCAGACGGATCCCAGTTAGCTAGAAACCTGCTCGTTGTGTGAAAGCATTTGGACTTGTTCAGACAGCTCCTCTGGCTTGTTGTTCTCTCAGACTCTTGTGCTTCTTCTTACTTGATTCACTTAGAGACAAACTCCCAAACGACGGAAAAGCGGTAAAAACCAAAGCACACACATGTTGCTACTCAGATGGATGTGCCATATGAAGACACAATTCAAGTTTAGCTTTAATGAAGTTTTTAGACTTTTGAAGAAGCAGCAATAGAATTTTCTCTGAAACATGGAACAGCTTTAAAATAATGTGATCAACTTAGTTTGTCAAATAGATTTAAATAAATGCAGTATTACAACCAAGCAGTGCATAGTAAACAGCTTAATATGTATATATATATATATATATATATATATATATATATATATATATATATATATATAGATATAGATATATATATATAGATATATGTATATATATAGATAGATGGATAGATAGATATACATATACACACACACAAACACACACACACACACATATATATATATATATATATATATATATATATATATATATATATATATATATATATATATATATATAACCGGAGAGCAGTAGATCTCTATAGTTGCCACCTTTCCCTGCAGTGTTTACCCATGATAAATAGTGACTATGGCACCTCAAACAGTGTCTGCTTGCTGTATCTGGAGTAAATTACATTCAAACAGTATTTTACAAAGTGTTACATCACTGCCAGTAACTATGGGGTCATTTGTCATATTTTACCCACAGATGAAATCTGCCAAATAAAATTTGTGTCATCAAGAGAAGTCACGTTTGTGGTACCTGAATGGAAAAAAGCGTTGTCCAAAAATTGTCAGGTGGTTCTCTGTTAATAATAATAATAATAATAATAATAATAATAATAATAATAATAATAATAATAATAATAATAATAATAATAATAATAATAATAATAATAATAACAGATAATAACAGATAATAACAGATAATAATAACAAATAATAATAACAAATAATAATGTATAATAATTTTTAATTAATCATTAATAACAAATAATATTGATAATAATTATTATATAGTTGGTTCAATTCCTGTGTTATCTGTATGTTGCCAACAGTTGTTGCGCCATTCACGTCCAGGTCCAAGTTAAATTAAAATAGGTCCCTCATAATACAGACTATTATTATATTATATAGACTTTTTTTCTCTCAGCATCCTCTGACGAGCTCCACATCAGGCCCGTGGTCTGCGCGCCCCCGACGCGTCTGCCACGGTTCGTGTGCGCGTTGGGCTACTTTGTGTGCGGATAATTAGCGGATAATTCCTGGATCATTCGAGTCCTTTCTGCGGCTCGGCGGTGAAAGTGTGTGAGACAGCCTCAGATCAAAGTGAAATCTGTCGGGATGTGTTCAGGTTCACGGAGCTGCGGCGGAGGTTAAGGCCGACAGCGAGCCGTGAAATCCGGCGAGGCCGCACGGAGCGCCTCCTTCTCCGGCTTCATTCACACGCGGAAAGCCGCTGCCAGAGCCGAGGTAACGCGCGGATTTACAAACGATACGAAAATAAAAACTGAATAAAATATAGAAGTTTTCCTGAAATGATGTAGTTTGACATTAATTTTATCTTCCTCCTAAATGAAATCAATAAAACTATATATAGGCTATAAACTCAATATCAAATATATAATCCCTCTGGAATAATGTCCCATTACAGCCAGCCTGCGTTTCAAGCCAGATATGAGTAATTTATCGGTTCCTCATCCAGAACCTAAATGAGAAGTTCTAATTGATCGTAACCCTCCGCCATCCTCTGGTGGAGGCAGCCCGCTTGTCCTGGAGGGACGATTTCTGGACCTGGACAAGCAGATAAAAACTAGTCTACAAAAGGAAAAATTAAAGGAAGTTCAACATCATAAATTAAAATATAACATTCTCATCGGTTATATTTCATTCTGAAAGTAATGTTCTTTTTTTAATTGTCTTTAGGTGAGAAATACAAAAATATTCTCGACTAGAATTTAACTGAAGGTGCTGGTTCAGTATTCTCATCTGCTGAGTGTGTTTTCTAATTATAAAGCTGCTATTTGGTTTATATTATGGTGACATATAAACTACAGGAGGGTCATAAGAATTGTGTTTATGAAAGTTTCTGTGTTGGAGCAAAACTTTCTGGTTGGATCTATCTTCAAGTAGTTTAGCAAGCGCCAGTGGTGTTTTTATGATCTGTGTGTCACCACCCAGTGGGGCCTTCAGCTGCGCCCTAAACAGGTTTTCTGGTGCTTCTTATCGTGTCAAAGCAGTGCATGCTGCCAGTCGGGTCATGCAGTGCAAAAGATAGATAGAACCTTTACTTCATATATGAAAATGCACTTTTTGGCATCAGGACAACCTGAAATCTTTTTTTATTTTTTTTCTCTCCTGAAATCTAAACCTGAAGTCATTTTGTTTTTCCTAACATTTCTAGAGAAAAAAAAATCGAAATTGATTAGAGCTTCTTTAAAACAAAAACAAAAAGTGAAGATTGTAGGATTTCTAAACAATACAGTTCATATTTCGTTTTGTCTCATTCTCATGCAGGTATATGATGCAGAGAAGGTCCGGCTCGTCCAGGTTGGACTTTAGAACAGATGCAATGCTGAACCCAAACCTGCTTCCATGCTGAGCTCTCTGCAGGGCAGAGCGGCTGCTGCTGGTGGACAGCATCTTTGCTCCCACTGTCAGGGAAACGGGTTACATGCCCCCATTAAAGCAGATTTAAATTAATATTTCACTCTCCTTGGTCAATTTTTTTTTCTTTATAACAGGAAAATGAAACCTAATAATCAGTAATTTGTTAATTTTGAAAACTAGATGGACTTAAACTCATTTCTAAGAGTCAATGCGTGTTGTTTAGCTGTTAAACTTTCAGGATTTCTACCCAGAAATATCAGATAAAATCTACTCAATACACCTTAAAATTCCTAAATTTCTGTGCTTTAACATACAATAATTTACAAAAATGTAGGCCTATAATAATAAGTGTTTTAAACACAAAGAGTGATATCTATTTTCTACTTCTACTTAGGAAAAAAACAAACTCAGACATTAATGATCTCATGTTTTTTTCTCACTGAGACCCTCATTGTTAACTACAGGGAAAGCCAATGTCACTGTTATTAATTACTTTTTCTCACAATTTATTGCAAAATCGAGTCAGTCGAAACCTTGAAGCTCTACAGATTTGGATTCTATGATTCAATTCATGTTAGTTTATTTTTACATCGTCAAATAACAACAGATATTATTTTAAAGGAATGTTCAAGGACAAACAGGTTTAAGTCATATGGAGTTATACAGAATTCAGTTTGGTCCAAACTCTGTTTAGATGGATCCAGCCCATAACAAAATAATCCAGTCATAAAGTCACATTCAGTTGATCATATGAAGCTATATAAGAGAAAAAGTTTTAAATCTGCAGGTATATAATGGGATATACCTGTCCTATTATGGGAAAACATTTGTTTATAAACTGAACTCCGCTGAATTGAAATAATGTTATCAGCTTATCAGTCTGAATTTAAAGTGGTCATCAGAAAAAATCTCTTATATTATGTTGTAATCAAACATGCATTAAACATATATTTACTCATTTAAATTGACCTTCAGCAATCATCAGCCCAAAAGCAAATGTTTCTTGTATTTGTTGGTTTTATTTGAAAATGACAGAATAAGTTAAACACGCATGCAGAGTCAAAACCCAACAAAGACCAAAAACACAACAAGACGGAGCAGTAAGAAGAAGGGTAGGGGTGATAAAACTGGCCTTCTCTTTCCGAAAAGAATTAAAAAAAAAAAAAAAGGAAGAGAACACCACTCGCTCCGTTCATGCATGTGAGAATAATTTGGCTTGGACAGGAAGTGATTGTGTGGAGTCATCAAACATCGATTCAGGATCAAAGTTATCATCTGTCGGCCAGATCTGAGCAATCATTCAGCTGAAAGTTGCCCCTAACGTATGCGGGTCTGTGGCAGCACCTGAAGCCAGGCTGTTGCTTCCCTCTGTCGGCTCACGTTCTAGTGGAAAACAGAAGGGAGGCAATTTTCTACACACTGACCTATTAAAGAAAAGCTGAGGAGGACTGCTGTGGTTCTGCAGCAGCAGCGTGGTCAGGCCGTCTGATGTCAGAGTTCACCCCAGAAATAACTCAGAGTAACAAACACCAGAGCAGGACCTGAGTGTCGTTTTCACGTTGCAGCTGGAAGGATTTTTTTTGCTCGTGAGGCGGCTGGAGCGCTGCCACGGTTCTGCTGGCTCTGCTGCGGCGTGTACGGATGCAGGTTTGCTGGATTAGTCTCTGAGTTTTGGGTCAGTGACAGAAAAAAAAATTTAATAATAAAAATAATAATCTGGTACCAAAGTCTTTGCTTCTGTATATGGATGCCATGGGAATGAATAACTGAGGTACACTTGAGCTGTGAGTACTTGCAGCAAGCTGCATCGTGACCTTAGGATTTAATTTACTTGTTTAAATAATACCAATTTACAACAAAATGCGCAATATCCTTTAATCTATTTTTAAGGTGTCTGTTGTCTAACTAAACGATGACCTTAGAATTACAAAAAGGAAGATATTTACAAAGTATGTGTTTATTGTGCAGAAACGGTTTAAATCCATGTGAGTGAGCTCAGCGAGCCTTTTGACTAACACAAACTGAACTGATGTCGGATTCCTTCTGCTCCAGGCTTCTGGGCATGCAGAACAAAGATGAGAGAGTTTTCCCGCCGCGTTGCTGAAGTCTGCTTCTGCATCCTTCGTGTGTCACCCGCCCGCCCGCCTTTTTTAAAATCACAGATCAACCCTCTAAATAAAACATCCTTCGTGTGTCCGAGGTTTCTCAGACTGAGGGCCGCGACCCCACAGGAGGTCAGCAGAGATCCAAGGGAGGTCGTGGGAGAAATAAATCCTCATCATGCTCTACAGAGAAATATGGTTTCTGATCTGGGTTCTTGATCCGTTCTGTAAACACCGCCTCAATAGCTACATTATCATATTCAGGTAACCTCTGCCCTCAGACTGGTTGAACACAACCGGGACAGAAAAGAACAGCAGAACTGAAGGGTGGGCTATCCAGGCCTGATCATGTTTTACTCGCTGCTCTAAGCTGGAACAGATCTGAGCCCACTTCCAGAGTCTTTATGTGTGAACTGAAAAAAAAAAGTCAAACCTGCTTCTCAGCCTCACTCATTGGCTTTAGCAATGATTCTTAAAAATGCCAATGGAATGAATGAATGAATGACCACATGCCAGTGAGCACAACCAAAACGTATGTGAAGCTGCAGAAGCCTTCCCTGTTTGCATGTTTACAAATGAATGATACCTTTATGCACTGCAAGCTGCCAGTTCACCTGATGATTGTAGTCTAGAACTGTTTGAATATCTGTCAGAATGGCCAAGAACTTAACTCAGGTTTTAAAAACCATAAATTCTTCATATAAACATATATGTCTTTTGCATTGTTTTTTGATTTGTGCACATAAACACAATATCTCTGGTTTATTTTGAACATTGCGTGTTGGTGTGAGCCCAGCTGCAGAGACACAGGTGTAGATTCTGTCTGATCCAGTCACTGGGCTGCATCTTGTCATACAGTACTATAAGCACCGAAATGAAAAAAGCCACTCTGTGTCACTATGTTGATCATAATGGAGAACATGAGTGTGGTCAGTCTTGAGGTAAGAGAGAGGGGTAATAAAGAGCAGGGAAGAAATGTGATAATCTGTCCTTGTACCTACCGGTGTGTGTGTGTGTGTGTGTGTGTGTGTGTGTGTGTGTGTGTGTGTGTGTTTGGGTCTAAGGAGTATAATTTCTGCAGAATTTGACTGTTTAGCACAGAAAACACATTTTTCCTTCATCAAAAGGCAGTTTACCATTCAAATGATTCAAAACTGGGGGGTAATTGGACCGGCTCACACGTGCTAATGTTGATTTTGTTTTTCCAACAATCCAGACGTTGCGTTTTGAAAAACAGCATGCCCTACATTGGACTAAAGCCAGGATCAGACTCAGAACCGAACCATTCAAGCGTTGACGTCTGTGCAACAACAAATAATTCATTTGGCAAAAAAATTCAATGAGCTGATATGAAATAATCCATCAATGGTTCATAATTCTGACATACATCTGAAAAGCCCAACATCAACAACTCCTGAAAATCCTGAGCTCAGATTCTGACCCGACCCGGGGGGCATTGATGTCACCAGGGAGATCCTGCATTGATGTTTTTAAAACCTTAAAGTATCTCAGGTGTTTTGCAAAGTATGAAAGAAGACCACAGACCTGAGGTCAGTTTTAATTGGCTGAGGATTGATATATTAGTGTTAGGGTTTGGTCACAGTGAGGGAGTTCACGTTAGCTTACAGGTCAGCATCGTCACTATCAGACAGGAAGTCCAGGACAGCTGCATGCAGAAGGTCCGAGTCCTCACAGGAGGTGCACGCATGCAGCAGCTATGATGAGCTGTTCAGGAGCGGTCTGGGGTACATCCCCTGGTAGTACGACGCCTCAAGAGGCTCCATGGTCCTCCCCCCAAGACCGGATGCCCCCCCACCATTGTACGAAGAGTACTGCAGCGCCTCGTAGGCCTTCAGGTCCAGTTTGTGCTGCTGCTCCGACGATGACATTAGGTTGTTGATGGAAAACGGGTGGTTGAAGGAGTAGTGGGGGTCTCCTTTGATATGCAGAGGAGTTTCATGGGCCATGGAGTGGGGGGGCAGTGACAGGGAAGACAGTAACTGAGAGCCGGATACCTTCAGGTCTGACACCCCGCTAACGCCTTCCCTCAGGTCCAGGCCGGTGGGGGAGGTCGTCTGGCTGGAGGAGGGTACAGACGAGTCCAGAAGTCCGGCAGCTTTGTTGGAATCTCCGGCAGGAGATGTACAACGCCCACCCCCTGCTCCCAGATGTTCCTTCCTCCCGTCTGGTTTCCCTGGTGTTTTCTTCTCGCACTTAAATCTCTTCTGACGTCGCAGGTAGCAGCCATTCTCAAACATGTTACCAGAGTCCGGGTGCAGGGTCCAGTACGAACCTTTCCCCGGTTTGTCTGGCGAGCGGGAGACCTTGACGAAGCAGTCATTGAAGGACAGCGAGTGGCGGATGGAGTTCTGCCAGCGTTGCTGGTTTTGCCGATAATAAGGGAACAAGTCCATGATCCACTGGTAGATCTCACTCAGAGTCAGCATCTTACTGGGCGCCTGCTGGATTGCCATAGTGATAAGTGAGATATAGGAATAGGGAGGCTTGGCGTGTGGGTAGCTCCGTCTAAACGTCTTATTGTCACGGCTTCTGTTCAGTCCACCGCTGCCGTATGCCATGCCAGAGCCCATGTTGGGGCTCATGCTCCCATACGGGTTCAGACCCAAGGAGGCCTGCTGGGCAGACACTGAGTTCATACTGGACGGGCTTAGAGCTCCGCCCATGGAGGCCACACCCCCACCTAGGCTCGACATGGGTGCCGGAGCGGAGCCCCCCATCCCTCCCACTGGTGACGGACTGAGACCAGTACCGCTGTATGACATGTTGAAGGAGCCTGACGCGGTCCCGCTGCTCGACATGTAGCCAGACATGGACGCCATTCCGAGACCAGAACCCATCCCAGTGCCCGCCATCGGAGAGTACACCTGCAGGGAAAACAGACGCAGCGCAAGTCAACTTTGATTTGAAGAAGGAGTGTAGAGAGCTTTGAAGCACACGAAGCTGCTGGAGTTGTTTATGATCAGTTTCATAGAGTTGAAAATCCACACAACTGAAGGTTAACGATTGAAGCATCAACACGGAATGACCATCACCTCCTCAGGCGGGAGCCGTCTGAAGCCACATTACAGTTTATATTAAACCAGGATCATTTGGAACTGATAAGATTTCAGTAGTTCCTGTAACCCACCACTAACTCTCCACACTGGGTGTCCACAAAAATATTTTTACAACTTTTTCGAATTGTCTTTATTTAACCTAAAAATATGTAGAAATCTTTTTAGCCCGTAGGTAACATCTAAATTTAGCCTGAACAAAGCTGATGTTAGTCAGGTCGTCTCTATGTGGACATCTTTTCACCTCTCACTTTTCAACCACAGTTTCCCCTTTTTTTTTTTTTCTTTTTTTTTTTTTAGACAGTCTCTTGTCTTTTTTGTCTATACTCAATGCAAATTTGCTTTAGGAGAATCAACCGCACCGTAAATGGTTCCTCCTTAATGGGTGTGTAAATAGCTCTCTTTCCTGGTGAAAACCACATTTCATTAATTTACTGCAGATAAAGCTTCTAAATTATTCCCACAATCAAAAACATGCATGTTAGGTTAAGCGGACAGTCTAATTTCTCCTTAGGTGCATATGTTCAGGGATGGACTGGCGACCACTCAGCATGTCTTCATCTCTGGCCTGTTTAGCGTGGGGTTGAGGCATCAGTCCCAATCACACCGACCCTTCTGCTACCCGGAACGGGATGAAGGTGAAACAATGTAGAAAATGACTGGATGAAATTAAAAGAGAAAAAGGCTGATGGTTTTTGTTTATTTAGTAATTAGAAATTAGAGGTTCTGATTTCTTTACATTAATTTCTTTAAAATGTTTAACTTCTCTGGGAATGTTTGTCTGATATATTCACACAATTGCACAGTAATTTACATCATGCTGTAAAGAGCTGTCTCTCTTTTTTTGACTTGAACATTTAAATCTATCGGATGCTGAGGATTATTTGAACACTTTTTAGCTTCTCGGGAAGTGTTGTCAGTGCATTCAACTATTGGATGGTTCTTGTTGTGTCTGTGTATTATGTGGGAATCTGTGTGAATTCTGCATCTTACCAAAAATTCATTATGATCACATAATGACAATAAAAATTCTAGATTCTTGATGTGGATCGCCCCTAAATCTCTCCATTTTTAGGAGTATTTCCAAGTTGATTTTAAATTTCTGTAAGATTTTAACCTGGCTTAATGAGAAAGAGCAAGCTTTTGTTTTATTTTCTTATTGCTTCTATGTTAGTTTACATGATTTATGTTCATTTGTTTTAATAAATTTAAGTCAGGTGATGAAACAAGGACACAAACTTTGCACAATTAAACCCGTTTCTCGTTAACTAACCTTTTGGAATATTGTTGCCTAATTAGTAATTATTTCTGAATGATGTTGCATAAAATCTGTTATCAACAAACAATACTTTTTGACTTGAGGTCGATATGAGCAGAGAGTAAAAGACAGGGTTAAGGGTTTGAAGCGGATTTAGAGCTGTTCGGACCCCACATGATGAATCCGTTAGAGATCTTCAAAAATAATGACCAAAAACACGTTCACCGGAGGAATTAATAAATCAAACAGCAATCCTGGATTTCCCCCCTTTATTTAGGATTTCAATAAAACCATTATAATTGTACGTGTAATTTGTGTAGATTCGATCATGGTTTATTAAGATAAGCCTTAAATTGCCACATGACTAAATTGAAAAGAAATAAAATATACGATCTGTAATTATTGCTAATTTACTGAAAGAATTGGTAGAATTAGGACGAAACAAACCAAACTAGTAGCGTTTTTTAATTTCAATGTTGCTGAATTTAATTAAAAGTTTTATCAAGTAGACCCCAAACAGGCGCGCTTTGCTGTCAGCGCTGTTATTATGACAATATTGTAAGTTTTATTTGAAGTAATAATTAATTTAAACTGATTTAAATTAAGACTCGTGAGCTTCTTTCTTTTTTATTCTAAGCACAAAATGCTTCAACTAATCAGATCGTTATAGGATCTGCTCTCTAAAAGGTTCTAGATTTTATCTGAACCGCTTCAATTAACCAACTATTCTTCAAGGCTCTCTCCTCTTTTTCATACAGATTAAATCTGCTTCGGGACATTTTACAGAAGATCTTTTTTTTTTTTTTTTTTTTTTTCTAAAGAAAGATCGTTTGGCTTAATCCCGGGAGGACGCGGAGCGGCCGAGCCGGCTCCGCTCCGGCTCCGGCGCCGTGCGCCTGCGGCCGGCGGCCGGCGGGCGGCGGGCGGACAGTGACCCACCTCCTCGCTGTAGTATCCGCTCCAGTCCGGAGCTTCGTGGCCTTCCATCTTCACCGTGCCCAGCATGTCGGCAGCCCGCTGCCGGAACACGGACCCTGCTGCTCCCGCTCCGGGTCAACCTGTCCCGCTCCCTGTGTGCGAGCCTTCTGGTCCGGATGGGGACGCCGAGTCGCGCCAAGCGGAGCGGGGTGAGGAGTAAAGAGGAGCTGGAGGAGGAGGAGGAGGAGGAGGAAGAGGAGGAGGTGATGGTGACCTGCGGACTGATGTGTTCCTCCTTCTCCTATAGGTTCAGCCTTCATCACCTCCCTCCTCTCTCAACTTCTCATTTCTTCATTCGCTGAGCCTCACTTTGAATTCCCACAGAGACTGAACTGCTGTTCCATTTCTGCCGCAGATAATCACTTTGCAGCCACAAAGACTCCGGCTCATGTCCGCACGGATCATCCGGAGATGAAAGCAGCAAGAAATAAGACATTTCTTCATATAAACCCGCTGGTCTTCTTTGGAATATTTCAAATTCTGAAGCTTTACGTCGCTTCAAATGAAGAACAAATTCAGACAGAAAATGTATATTTAGAGCCCCATTTTATTCATAAATGACCCCAGGGAAGCTTTCAAAGCTCGTTCATTCTGGAAATAATATAAGAATTCCTTCATTTCACCCGATTCCTGACTTTAATAATAATAATAATAATAATAATAATAATAATAATAATAACTATTATTATTATTATTATTATTATTATTATTATTATTATTATTATTATTATTATTATTATTATTATTATTATTATTATTAAATCGGAAGTAAAGGGTATTTATTTCTGTGGAATTAAAAACAATCAGAGGTAAATAAAACTGTTTTACATATTTCATTTCTGGGGGGTAGCATCGTCACAGCTGGCCCAAGGTTGTGTGAGGCCCGAAGTAGAATTTCTTTTGGGGCCCATCCTCCCAGCACTGCCGACCATCTGTTTATATTGTCCGTGGCTGGTTTCTTTCAGCAATCTAAAAAGGAGAAGGATCTGGTTTGATGTAATTGCTTACTGATCTAAACCGTTATTGTGTGCATACGGTGTTTTACCAGCTCAGACAGAAGCAGCAAAAGCCTTGCAAGTAGCATTAAATAGTGACTCTGGTAACTATGATGGGCATCTTCATGTGGCTCTATGGTATAAATGGTGTATTTTTTGTTATATTTTACGTGCAGGGGACCCTAAACAGTTGCAAAGTTTGCTTAAACCTCGGGCCGGCTCTCTACCTCGTTACTTTCGAGTGAGGCCAAGGACCTGAAAATATTCACAGGACACGGTTAATTATAAGATGTTGTTTTTCTATTATTATTTAATTAGAAATCTGTTTCATTAAAATGACCTGAAGCTATTTTGTTGCCTAACCACAGAACTTTGGTTTTGACGTCTGTGTGCACTTTTCTTGGAATCCCCTCGGTGGTTCGCCCTGTCCTCTCCTTTTTGTTCCGTCTCTCCATGAGAGCTATCAGGAGCTAAATTGTTCAGTATGCTGGGATTCATTTTGACTTTCATGTGTGTTTTAGTTCATTAATGCTGTTATTTTCTATAGTTGTGTGCTGGAAGATTTTGGGATTAGAGAAAGGTTTTCATCTCTGTGTGTCAGGATTAAACGTAGTTTGGCCCTACAGTGGCTCCAGCGTTCTTCACACAACGCAGAGGCCATGCACAGTCAGTCTGACAAATATGCAATGATTTAATAAATCTAATTTCCTCAGGATGTCTTAAAAAGTCATAAACTCCAGAAACAAAGGCAAAATAGTTGCTTCACATTTGCAATGATAGTTTCATTGCGAGGCCAGCAGGGGCCCCCAAGAGGACGATTTTAACGCTGA
Organism: Fundulus heteroclitus; assembly: GCF_011125445.2. Taxonomy (NCBI): domain Eukaryota; kingdom Metazoa; phylum Chordata; class Actinopteri; order Cyprinodontiformes; family Fundulidae; genus Fundulus; species Fundulus heteroclitus. Next base: position 30,971,703 of record NC_046379.1, on the reverse strand, counting down.
AAGCAGATCTTAAAAGTTGACACCAAGAAGGAGCCTGATGTTGCACCAATGCTTTCTAAATCATTTACACCTACAGTCTGTATTTCAAATATTATTGAAGACTTTAGGGAACTGACAGATTTACCTCTGATACAGTTTAAGATCCTAATCATTTCATTGTTCAACAGTCCAATTAGACTGCTGTTGTGGTTGAGTTGTTGTTCTGCAGTCTATGTCTGTGACAGGGTCACATTTTCTGTACAGCCGATCAACAACAAAAAAATTACATCTCTCCTTATGGACTATGTTGATTTGCTGAACGGCCAGACCAAAAGGCAAAATCAGTGAGAGAATGATCTAGTGCTAACCTTCTAACATCATTCATCCCAAGATATTTATTCTAAAATGAATCTGAACTTACCGATCACATTCCCTCTTCCAGGGAATTTACCGCTTGCTCATCAGCAATTCAAACACGAGTTAAATGCACAATGTGCAAAAAGTCAAATATGGCTGATTAAAATGAGACTTTAGGGATGCTGTGGCAACAGGTCGGTCATTGTCTCCACTAGAAGTGGACATCCCAAAATAACATTTCATACAACCCTGGGCCGGCTTTGTAAAACACATCCTCTCTCAGCCTCTTTTGTACAAATGATCCCAGATTTCTGCAAAAAAAAGACTGCATGAACGATCAAACATTTTTAACAAATAAAGATAAGAAGAGACCCTTATTCAGTGGAGGGATTTAATTAGCTGTGAGAAAAGATGTCTAAAAAGTAAAGTTTTCTGATAAAATAAATAAGTTGCTGATGGTGATGACAACGATGATGATGACGATGATGATGATGATGATGATGATGATGATGATGATGATGATTGCTGACAGAAATGTTTGGTCTCCAGAGTCTGGTACACTTGCTCTTGGTCCTCTGGTTTTTCTTCAAGGGGACCGGTTCCAGTCTGGTAGTTTAAAAAGCTGTTAACGAGGAAGTAACAAAGCAGAACAACCACTCACTGTTCACCATTATCTCACTGGATTAACTGGATGAGCCGGAGGCTTAAAGGACGGTCGCACCAAAACACCGAGAGGGGGAGGAGGGGGAGGAGGGGGATGAGGACAAGCACAGCGCAAAAGAGGAGAACAAAGGCTGCATAAAAGAAGTTTATTACGGGGCATACTTGCAGGCGGTGGTGCAGCCCGGCCGGCCTTCAGGCTGGAGCAGGAGGGATGCTGCTCATACTGGAGGTTGCTGGAGGTTACACATGGAGATAAATCTGATGAGTTGGTGCTTTGATAAGAAAAAGGTCTGAATTTAGACCCCTTTTAAATGTGCAGAATGATTTTGTCCATTAAAATCTCCTTTTATTGGTCCTTTAAACAACTGGGAAGAAATATCAAGATAAGTCCACCCACATAAGATTTTACAACTTTGACATGAGTTTGACCTCGACCGTCGCGACCTGACCCTGCCCGACCCGGAAGCAGTGACGACACCACGGAGCGGAGGTGGATCCCACTCGTGATTCAGGACCTGATCTTTCAGTGGAACTCGTTCGGGGTTTCGATGTGACTCACAGGAGTGTAAATTCTGCATCCTGTCATGAGAAAAGCTCTTCAGTGATAATTATCCTCTTACTGAAGAGATTGACTCACCTGATGTTCACCTCACCGCAGCGTCCTCTCAGACTGCCAGACTCCACAGCCGTTTAGATTCCTACGTCAAAGAAAGGTTGTAGCCTATTTTACTCAGGCATGGTACCTGAGCAAAAGTCTGCATATTGTGTTCCTGTTTTACTTCTGAATAATAAAACATGATTGTTTCTATGGCCTAGTCTGGGTTCAGATATAACTGTCTGATCATACAGTAGCTGTGCTACACACCTGTGTGTGGGTATGTTCTTGTGCTTGCAGCTGAGTGAAATTTTTTTTGCTCATTTTACTAGTAAAGTGAGGATGTTGATGTAAAGCGAGGACCTCTTGTCGGTCCTCACTTTCATTTTGGGCTAGGGGTTAAGTTTAGCACTATGGTGTCAATTAGGTTTAGGTCAGGGTTAGGCCATAGGAAGGCTTGAAGATGAATGGAGGTCTATGGAAGACAAGGCACGGTCCTCACTATGCACATTAAACAAGGATGTGTGTGTGTGTGTGGGGGGGGTGGGGTCAGACACTATTCGTGTGTGTGTGTGTGTGTGTGTGTGTTAGCTGCTCACCTTCAGGTGACCTGTACCTGTTTTTGAAACAACAAAGGTGAGTGTGTGTTGCAGCCCGTTATTACAGTCATGTTGAGGGCTTTGTCTCTCTGCTGAACTGTTCACCTCTGCCTTATCTGTTCAAGTCATATCAACACACACACACACACACACACACACACACACACACACACACACACACACACTCACCTGTAACAGCTTTTTTTCCTTTTTTAGAATATCACAATGACACTCAGCGAGCCTTTTGACCGCTGTTGTGAGCAAATAAAGCCAAGCTTTAGTCTTCAAAAACTGGTTTTATTTATAATGTTCATGGTAAAGGGCTATTTAGAAACCCTAGCACTGACAGGGCCCTTTATTGGATACATATTTGTATTAGTTGAATAAACTACTACATTCTCTCATCAAAATAAATACAGATAAAATAATTGTCCCATAACATGCATAATTATTCAGTCTTACTGTGAAGAATAAAATCCATTTATGTTATTTTAGAATTATTATAGAATCATCATTAGGACTCGCAATAATATGTTTAATGAGGCATTAGGAAAACAGAAGCTTAGAAAAGAGACATAAATCCAACTGCTTAAGGTGTGAAGAGGACTGAGAATCAGCAGTCAGATTATTATCAGCTGGTTATATGAACATCGACTAGTCTCTGTTTCTCTGAAAGCCCAGAGCCGTATTTCCTCTTCAACATCTCCACAAAAACAAGAAAAAACTCTAGTTCCCAGTGAAGGATTTTACCAAAGAATAATATTTTTAAACTACGTGCTAGAAAAATATAAAACCCGAGAATTCTTCCCAAAAGGAATTATTGGTTGAAAAACAACAGACCTAGGACCTGTCTATCTTATTTGTTTCAAATATAAATAATCTTGCTCCACGGGAACCACACCAGGCAGTGAGACAGGACCTCCCTGGAGAGACGGAACAGAAGTGAGCAGGTAGATCAATCTCAGAGGAACCAGAAGAACAGGAGGACCAATAGTCACAGATGAGGGACTCATCCAAGATGATGGAGCAGGGCACCTACATCCAATTCTGAGGACCGAAGTGCTCCCTGTCAACGGGGTACTACTAACCACGTCGCCAAGAGTCCACAATCCTGTGGACAGAATAGGCAGGATGCCCTTCAATGTCCTGGTCGGAAGGCAGGGGTTTTGGCCAGAGGGCAAAGTGGAAAGTGTTATGGATCCAGAGATGGTATGGAAGGTGGAGGCACATCACTGATGGCCTTCTCAATCATGTATGGCCCAATGAACCAAGGAGCAAGCTTCTTGGACACAGCCTTTACTCGGATTCGGATGTCCTTGGATGATAGCCAGACATTCTGTCTAGGAGAATAGTGTGGAGCAGAAGTCCTCTCACAATCCACCAGTCTGCGGTTCTGTTCGGCAGTTCAATTGAGGGGTGTGATTGTTCGGGTCCGAGTGTGTTGTAGCGGTGGGTGAGTTGACAGACAGGTGTGACACAATCTCCTTATCGTCAGAAGGGAACAGTGTAGGTTGATATCCCAGTGAGACCTCACGGAGAGAGAGTCAGGTGGCAGCAGAAATGTGGGAGAAGATCGGAATTGGGCCTTTCACACTGCCATGAAAAACATGGATATGGGTTGTATATCAATGAGATTGCAGGCCCTAGAAAAGCAGGCAATGTGAGGATGGTGGTCATACCTTGTGAGAGTGGGAGGCCGGTGACAAAATCGAGGGCAATGCGCGACTATGATCGTTTTGGCACAGGTAATGGTTACAGAAGTCTGGTGGGTGGTTGGTTTCAAAACTTTGTTGAGGGTGCAGATGGGATATTTCTTCTATTTTAGCTTCTCTTCATTGGCTTCTTGTTAAATAAAGAATAGCATTTAAAATTCTCCTTCTCGTGTATAAAGCCCTTAATAATCAAGCTCCATCATATATCAGAGCTCTGATTAATTCAGTTCAATTCAATTTTATATAAACAGCGCCAATTCATGAAACATGTCATCTCAAGGCACTTTAAAAAGTCAAATTCAATCATATTATACAGATTGGTCAAAAAATTTCCTATATAAGGGAACCAGTTGATTGCATCAAAGTCCCGACAAGCAGCACTCACTCCTGGAGAAGCGTAGAGCCACAGGGAGAGTCGTCTGCATTGTCCATGGCTTTACAGCAATCCCTCATACTGAGCAAGCATGAAGCGACAGTGGGAAGAAAAACTCCCCATTAACGGGAAAGAAAACCTCCAGCAGAACCAGGCTCAGTGTGAACGGTCATCTGCCTCGACCGACTGGGGGTTACAGAAGACAGAGCAGATACACAACAAGAGAGACAAAAAGCACAGAAGCACACATTGATCCAGTAATCTGTTCTACACTAGTTGGTAATAGCGGGTGATCTGTCTTCCCTGGATGATATCACAGTTAACAGAACACCAGACCAGGTGTGCCTACTATGAAGAAAGAAAGAGAGAGAACAAAAAGTTAAAATTTGAAATTACAACAGTCATTTCAATGCATTGCAATGCAAAACTGGAGAACAGTAGAAATCAGTAGAGTGAGAAAAATAGGCCCTGATGTCCTCCAGTAGCCTAAGCCTATAGCAGCATAACTATAGAGGTAGCTCAGGGTAACATGAGCCACTCTAACTATAAGCTTTGTCAAAAAGGAAAGTTTTAAGATTAGTCTTAAAAGTAGACAGGGTGTCTGCCTCACGGACCAAAACTGGGAGTTGGTTCCACAGGAGAGGAGCCTGATAGCTAAAGGATCTGCCTCCCATTCTACTTTTAGAGACTCTAGGAACCACCAGCAGACCTGCAGTCTGAGAGCAAAGTGCTCTGTTAGGAACATACGGGGTAATCAGAGCTCTGATATATGATGGAGCTTGATTATTAAGGGCTTTATACGTTAGAAGAAGAATTTTAAATTCTATTCTTGATTTAACAGGAAGCCAATGAAGGGAAGCTAAAACAGGAGAAATATGATCCCTCTTTTGATTTTAATCAGAACTCTTGCTGCAGCATTTTGGATCAGCTGAAGACTTTGAGCTGCATTTTGTGGACTTCTTGATAGTAAAGAATTACAATAGTCCAGCCTTGAAGTAACAAATGCATGGACTAGCATAGACAGCATCTCCCCTGGACAGAATGTTTCTAATTTTGGCAATATGCCGGAGGTGAAAAAAGGAAACACTGGAAACCTGTTTAATATGGGATTTAAATGACATGACAACGCCAACATTTTTTACTTTATTACCAGAGGCCAAGTTAATGCCATCCAGATTAAGGGATTGATTAAGAAGTTTATTTTTTGAAGACTCTGGCCCAAAGATTAAAACTTCTGTCTTGTCAGAATTTAAATGCAGGAAATTTAAAGTCATCCAGCTTTTGATGTCATCAAGACATGACTGCAGTCGAAGTAACTGATTGGATTCATCAGGATTTATGGATAAATATAGCTGAGTGTCATCAGCATAACAGTGGAAATTAATCCCACGCTGTCTGATAATTTTGCCAATTGGAAGCATATATATAGTAAAGAGAATTGGTCCAAGGACTGAACCCTGTGGTACTCCACAAGTGACCCTAGAGTTTGTCATCAGTTTATTAACATGAACAAACTGGAATCTGTCCAACAGATAAGATTTAAACCAGCATAATGCGTTCCCCTTAATTCCTACAGTATGCTCTAGTCTTTGTAGGAGAATATTGTGATCAACTGTATCAAATGCAGCACTGAGACCTAACAGGACAAGTACAGACACAAGTCCATTATCTGAGGCCATGAGAATGTCATTAGTGACCTTCACCAGAGCTGTTTCAGTGCTATGATGAGCTCTGAAACTCCTCAAGTAGGTCATTACTTTGTAAATGTTCACATAGTTGATTAGCAACTACTTTCTCAAGAATTTTAGATAAGAAAAGAAGGTCTGTAATTTACTGACTCATCTTGATCAAGAGATGGTTTCTTAAGTAATGGTTTAATAACAGCTACTTTAAAAGCCTGTGGTACATATCCATTTACTAAGGATAGATTAATCATGTCTAAAATAGTGCCACTGATCAAAGGGAATACCTCCTTAAACAACTTGGTTGGTATTGGGTCTAACATACAGGTAGAAGGTTTAGACGAAGCTAAAATTTTAGATAGCTCAGAAAGCTCTACTGCTTCTAAACAGTTCAGACACTGCGCAGGTTCTAAAGATTCCTCCAACGCTGCCTCACTTACTGAGGACGAGATAATCATGTTTGGGAGGATGCCAGTTATTTTATTTTTAATGGAATCAATTTTATTTATGAAGAATCCCATTAAATCATTACTGCTAAGAGCTAAGGGAATGGATGGATCAATGGAGCTGTGACTGTGACTGTTTGGCAAATGTACTGAATTCTCCTCAATTAATGATGAAAAATATGCTGCTCTAACTCTACAAAGGGTCTTTTTAAACAACAATAGACTGTCTTTCTAGATTAGGTAGGATTCCTCTTGGTGTGTAGAGTGTCATTTACTCTCCAATTTCTTAACATTGTGCTTCAAGGAACGAAGCTCTGAATTAAACCAGAGAGCCAGCTTCCTGTGAATAATCACAGGAAGGATTGCCCCGTATGTTCCTAACAGAGCACTTCGCTCTCAGACTGCAGGTCTGCTGGTGGTTCCTAGAGTCTCTAAAAGTAGAATGGGAGGCAGATCCTTTAGCTATCAGGCTCCTCTCCTGTGGAACCAACTCCCAGTTTTGGTCCGTCCTTCACTCACATCCCAGATGGATGTGAGTGAAGCTAGGCGGAGCTATATCTATCTGGCTAGGGTCAGGTTAATTGAGTCACGCTATGAACAGTTTTTCTAGTAACAGTGATGAAGTTGGCCTATAATTAGTAAAATGGTGTTTCTCTTCTGATTTAAATATTTGGATTCCTTAGCAATTTTCTTTTTTTTAGGAAACTAACCATTAGTGAAAGATAAGTTGCAGATGGATGTAAATTAGTTGTACAATACAGTTGATTTTACCTTTGATCAATGCTATGTCAGTTCCATTCCAGTCAGTTGATGTTTTATTATTACACTTACTGACAATGTCTAAAATTTATTTTTCGTCTGCCGACTGCAGGTACATCGAGTTGAGGTTTCTGGGCACATAATTTTCTGGGTGTCCATGTTGCTTCACCTTTCTAGTAGACTTTCCAGGCTGGACATGCTTTTGCCTTCAGGACTGCCTTACATCTTAGTGGCATACATTCAACAAGAGTCATGTTAATGTGGTCCACATTAATATTATGGCAACACACAGTAGATGCAGGTTCCACACCACAACCACTTTATGATTTTCCTGTTCCCACCACCACATCCCAAAGGTACTACTGCTGTAAGTATTAATCAGAAGATGGGTACATTGCAGTTACACCCTAATGGACATGATGTTGGATCTGTTTATCTTGGAATGCGTCTTGAGATGATGTGGAGTGAACTGAAACTCTGCAACAAAAAAATAACAAAATTTAAATTGAAACCAAAGCAGCTTAAAAAAAACAAGAGTTTGGATTCCCACATAGCAATACACCACCAACAATACCTTAAACAGTTGATTGAAGTCAGGTTGGATCCATGCTTTCATGTTGTTAATGCTGAACTCAGCATCTTAAGTGACCCTACATCTAAATTCTGCAGCTGAAATCAAGTCTCGATGTACAAAGCAACAATTTTCCAATTGTTGTTCAGGTTTTGTCAGCGGTTCATGTACATTAGGATTCTTATAAAAATAAATCTCCCAAACTTTGAACATCTCCCAGAGCTCTGTTAAATCCATCTTCTGAACAGGGAGAGAGGATGGACCACCTGCAGACATACTAAGACATGGAGGCCCTCCTTAACTGGCGGGCTGGGCTAGGAGAGCAATAATCAGAGGAGCAGCCTGGAGAACCAGGGTAACTAGTTGAGGTCCATAGCTCATATGGGAGAATCTCTTCACAGTTATTAGTCATTTTGATAGAAACGATTGATAGAAAGACACAGTAAGTGCTAGTTAAAGTTTGCTAAAGGCCAAGCAGGGGACACAGCAAATACTGCAAATAGAAGGTGTTTTGCACTGATGAGACCAAAAGGAAACTATCTGCTGTACATGCAGAAACGTATGTGCGACAATAAATGTACTGTAACACCTTAAACACACCATGCCTACAACTGGCAGCTTGATGCTGCAGGGATCTTTTCTCAGCAGACACAGGAAGAAAAAAGGTGGTGCAATCCTGATGGAAAATAATGTCTCACTGATTAGGCTTTCACGTTTAAGTAGGTTTAATTAATATCAAATTCAGTTGTGAGTTTTACTCACTAAAACTTTACTTTCACTCCAGTTCTTCTGTTTATAATAAGTGAAGTGATTCCTTCGCCAGCACTTTTCAGAAGGGATCAAATCTTCCAAGTTTCATCCCAAAACGTCATTACCCGCAGTACACCTGAAGAGACGTGACAGTCATCTGCTGCCACCAGATGGCGCCAGAGCTAACAGAAAACAGACCAGGGGCCTTTACTCCAAAGCAGCGTCAACCTTCCTGGGCATCTTAACTAACTTCAGCAGTGGAGATCTCTCTAAACAACATGCACCAGCCCCGGTTACCAACTTAACAGGACAGAAGATAACAGAGTCCAGTCCTAAACCCAACAGGAGACTGAAAGCACCTCTGTGGCAAAACTTGATGACAAAAGTTTTACATTTGCACCGAAATTTTATTTAAATTTCTTTTGCTGATTTTTCATGCAGCAAATGTGGAGAACAAATGCACATTTTGTTTTATTCATAAAACTCTTCTCAATGAAAGTCAAGGAACTTTATGGAAAAAGTACATGAGTCCAGTTTAAATAAAAAAACACATTTAATTATCATTACCTTCAGCCTATTATTGTCAGATTTATTAAACCAAAATTCTTATTTGAAGGAACTTGCATGGTGTGAGTTACATTGTGAGTGTAATTTCTCTTTGGGATTATAAAACATATTTGAGTTCATTTAAATTGAAGAAGCATTAAGCATCCTCTATTTCATTTCAAACTGTGTTTTAATCCCTTGCTGCCTGAATGTATTAACAATTATCTAAAGAAATAAATTGGTTTAGTTTTTATCAGTCAAATAGATTCTAAATTAAGTAGATTTTTTATGAATATAGAATATGCAATACATTTAAAAGTATATATAACGAGCTATAATATTTCCTGTCTTACAGCTCATTAGAATGGTATTTAGGCAGTGAATTAGTTTATGCATGATTGGGAATAAGTCCGTCCACTAGATGGCACAATGGCTTTAATGGTACACATCCCTGCGTTGCTAACCTTGCCTCCAAGCTGAATTCTGGCATTATTTGTGCATTCACAAACACACGAGACTCCATCTTGTACCGCTCCTGCTTCAACCGTTTGTGACCGAACCAAAAACGGTCCAGGCCAATCACATTGCAGCATTATGGTTTATGATGAAAGCAAGAGCTGCTGAGCCAACAGATGAACCAACAGAAACATGGCAGCGCAGGAGGATGCACTTGTAGCTGCTGCTGTCACATCTGTTTTGTTGGAATCCACGATTTCTTCTTTGAAAGAAGAACAGGAGGAGGAATTTGCCCTTCTTTAAGTACCGAGACAGCCTTAAGTGTCACTGTGGCAGAGTCTAGGAGAATCTGCCAGTCCAAGGAGAACAATGATAATACTTGGGTGTTGCTCAGCACTTCAGCTTGTTTGAATTTAAGGTTTAGGCAGGAATACGATGCTAAATAAGATGATAACCTTCTGCAGTCAAATGACGTTCCCATGTAGCAAGGACTATTTGAAGTGGAGGACATTTCCTCTCTATCATCGCTGGGCTCAAATGTTATGGGAATCTTATCTTACAGTCACTCAGACATAGGCCCCTGGAAACGCCATGGCTCTGTGTGAGATCCACTGTTTGCTGATTGCAAGGTCAGTGCTTGCATGTTACTATGCAGAATACTGATTGTCTAGGACAGACTGGCTCTGCTTTGTCTAACTGCAAGGCTGCTTTTGGCTATTAGAAGGGACGCTAGAATGAAGATGGGCAGTGACAGAGCAGATGGGCAGGCGGCAGCCGTGGGTGCGGTTACTTTCATCCACGTAATCTCTGCTCCGCTTCTCAATAAAGTGCTGGAACTTGACCACTTCACCGTTTCCTTATTCAAAAACTCTGGGAAGTCGCTTATTGTTTGGAAATCCTTTATCAAACAGGAAAGTGGTTTCTAAACACATCCCTCTTTTTAAGAAGACAAACACACTCAAAAGATTAACATATATTTATTCTATTATAGGATTTTTATCTTCCAACATTAACACACAGAAACTTGTTTGTTAGTGAATATTTTCAACATGAAACTCACAAAGGTGTTTAGGCAGCCTGTTGTTGAACACCATGAATGTTTTCAGGATTTCCGTCCTCATTCATTCTGACCTCCGAATGAATCTGTGACGCAGCAAAAGGCTTTAAAAGCAAGTCTTTATTTAATGCATTAAAATCACATGACTTATGATTAAAGATGGATTTTAGGGCCACTCTTATTGTTGCTGCTCAAAGCATTTCAGTGTCAGCTCAGAAATATATAATAAAACACTCCATTCCCTCACACCCTACATAGAGTTTCATAGAGAGTAAGATTATGGTTTGGTCTTCTTCCGCCTCTTTAAGCAGCATGTCACCACCACAATGATTGCCAGTATTACCAGCAGCACAACAACAACGGCCACCACGGGGATGAGGATGTGTAACATTGAGCTCTTGCCACCGGTTTCCTCGCATGAAGAGTCCGGATCATCACCGCAGACACACCTGTAGGAACCCTCGGTGTTCTGGCAGGTGTGTGGGCAGGGCTTCCCAGTGCTACACTCATCTACGTCAACACAGAGACCTGAGTCGTTTTTCTGAAAGCCAGTGTCACAATGCAGGCAGATGCTGCTGAAATCAGCCAGGGAGCCATCCAACAGTCGCCAGACGGCAGGAGTCCCTGAGCAAACCAGTTCTATCTTCACTTCGGACCAACACTCCACCAGGACTCGGCTGTCGTTGCTGGAATCAGGAGTCAGGGAGCGGATGCTCGGATGCTTGGGATTTTTGGAATGCTCACAAGATTCTGGCCCGGCTGGGAGGTGAAGGTGGGGTGTCGTCGGGTGGGGTATTAATGTTGTCGGTGTTGTCTTGGCTGTGGCTGCTACCTTTTGGGGCTTTACTGAAACAGGTCTGATGGTGGTCTGGCTGCTTTTCACTGACGTTCCTGCATGTGATGTTCCTGAATGCGACGTTCCTGCATGTCTCACTTTGCAGATGAACCGGTAAGGCGTTTTACAGCTGTCAGGGATTAAAACCAAATGAACTTTTGACTGGACAACCTGTCGCTTCAGGGCCCCGCACAGGTCTTCCGTACAGGTGAGTGCCGGCTCCTCCAGCCAGTTGATTACGCTCGCCTCCTGGCTCCCATTCTCTACCCACTTGAATCCTCTCAGGGGCAGTGAAGGAACAACACATTCAGATTTTGGCTTCCTTAGCCCAATCCACACGGTAATGTTTGCCTGATACAACTTGGACTTGCTGAGTAACTGAGAGATTTCCTGGTACTCGTGTTCGGTGGCCACGCTGGGCAAAGTCCCAGGAAGGCAGGCTGTAACTGCCTGATCAAATCTAGCTTCCCTTTGGCTGAGCGTGTATTTAGTGTGCGAGGACGAGTTGGCTGAGACATTTTTTAGCAGGAAGACAACCATCCAAAGGAACCTGCACCAGCAGCAGGGCCAAAACTCCATTTCCTCAAGCTCCACCCCAACTGGTGACGATCTCACTGTTAAAATAAAGACAATAGCAATATTACTTGTTAAACCTATGAGGGTCAGGTCTATATTGTACCTAAGCATACCACCTCCCTGCTTCCCGCTCTAATTTTGTATGTGTAAAGAAAGCAGTTCAAACCCATGTTTTTCCCATAACCTTGTTTTGCTTTGCTTATTTTTAATCAGTTCTGAGAATGTAAAGCTATGAAAAGAAACATTTATATACTTGTTTATTACTTAAAGAAATTTATTACGGGGCTGGACAGTGGCACAGTTGGTAGCACTGTTGCGTTGCAGCCTGAAGGTACTGGGTTTAAAGCGGGTTTGACATGGAGTTTGCCTCAGCCTAGTGCATGTGTGGGTTCTCTCCGGGTACTCTGGCTTCCTCCCACAGTCAGAAAACACGACCGTTAGGTTAATTGGGTACTCTACCCTTAGTTGAGTGAGTGCATGCATGGATGTCTGTCTCTGTGCCCTGTGATACAAAGGCAATCTGTCCCTGCCTCCCGCCCAATGACCGCTGGAGATAAGAACCGCCCCCCCACCCCCAACCCTGCATGGATATAGAAAATAGATGATTAGATGAACGAGTTATTACACTCCTTTTCCAAAAATTGTGGTTCTGATCCCAGTTTGGACCAACCATCTCTTGTAAAATATGACAGATTATAACCCCTGATTAAACTAAAATATTCTCTGATCAAATCCTTGTGTTAGATATATTTTGGATCTGGAGATAAATGTACACCTTTGCTTACTGCAGACACTCTTTTTCTTGTGGCAATTACACGTGCTATCTGTACCTTGGAATCATCTGAAAGGTCTGCACACAAAATAGGAGAAGTTGATGTCGACTCGCCAACATTACACCCAAAGGGAGTTATAAACCTATAAGCACTATGATTTATTAGAGGTAACATAGGGTAGGATGAAAAAGTGCATCGTTTTACAAAGCAGAGACAGCAACTGCAGAGTTGAGACATATCATTCTCAGGTGATGATGGTACCTGAGAATGCCCATCTGATTTCAGTATTGGAACAACAGAATCTGAAGATAATAATAATCTGGGGATGGTGGAAAACAGGGACATGCTATGATTGGTTTCCATGAAAACCAGGATCAACTGATGCTGCTCTAAACTGACAAGTAGTCTTTAGCTCCCAGCTGGCACCAGACGCTTGGCGACCAACAGAAAGTAAAGCTGGATGTTTGCAAATATTCAGAGCTCACTCCGTTTTTTTCACATTTAACTTGTTACATTTATCCATCCATCCATCCATCCATCCATCCATTTTTCCCTTCCTCCCAGGAAGCTGCAGGTGTCTGGTGGGTGGAGCTGAGCTGGATGCTGCCACACACTTAAGCTTTGTTACCAGTGCCTGTTTTCACTAAGAATCCTAAGACTATGCATCAACTTTGCTCTAATTATAGCTCCTGCTCCGAGCTCCCATTCTTAGCTACTGTTTCTCAACCTTTCATAAGGTCAACAGTCAGAACTCTATCATGGGGAGGAAAGGAGGACAGCTAGACTCTTCTCATGATGCGAGACAAATCCAGGCCCACATCCTTCTGAGAAAGAACTACAAAGTGCGTGCTCTTTTCTATCCGGACATTTTTGTTAATTTCCGTAAAGTGGGCTGTGCTGATACATTGACACCCAAAGAACTGTGGGATTACTTATAGCTTCTTAGCGCTGTTAAGAGACCTCATGAGGTTCCTATCCTCAAGGAACTATGAGAGGAAGCATACCAGCTCCTTTACCTACCTCCTTCTCTACTCGCTGCACTATTCTGGCAGCGCTCATCAGCGAATACTGACTCACTTCCATTTTGGAAAAATAAGAAAAATCTAATTTTAGAATTTTACCTCGGTAAGATAAAAGTTTTTCACAAAGCCCCTAGTAAATTACAGACCTATATCTAATCTTCTTTTCTTATCTAAAATTCTTGAGAAAGTAGTTGCTAATCAACTATGTGAACATTTACAAAGTAATGACCTACTTGAGGAGTTTCAGTCAGGCTTCAGAGCTCATCATAGCACTGAAACAGCTCTGGTGAAGGTCACTAATGATATTCTCATGGCCTCAGATAATGGACTTGTGTCTATACTTGTCCTGTTAGATCTCAGTGCTGCATTTGATACAGTTGATCACAATATTCTCCTACAAAGACTTGAGCATACTGTAGGGATTAAGGGGAAAGCATTAGGCTGGTTTAAATCTTATCTGTCGGACAGATTCCAGTTTGTTCATGTTAATAATAAATCTTCCTCAAACTCTAGGGTCACTTGTGGAGTACCACAGGGTCCAGTCCTTGGACCAATTCTCTTTACTATATATATGCTTCCGATCGGCAAAATTATCAGACAGCATGGGATTAATTTCCACTGTTATGCTCATGATACTCAGCTATATTTATCCATAAATCCTGATGAATCCAATCAGTTACTTCGACTGCAGGCATGTCTTGATGACATCAAAAGCTGGATGACTTTAAATTTCCTGCACTTAAATTCTGACAAGACAGAAGTTGAGGACCAGAGTCCTCAAAAAATAAACTTCTTAATCAATCAATCAATCAATCACTTAATCTGGTTGGCATTAACTTGGCCTCTGGTAATAAAGTAAAAAAATCTTGGTGTTATTTTTTACCAAGACATGTCATTTAAATCCCATATTAAACAGGTTTCCAGAGTTTCCTTTTTTCACCTCAGGAATATCGCCAAAATTAGAAACATTCTGTCCAGGAGTGATGCTGAAAAACTAGTCCATGCATTTGTTACTTCAAGGCTGGACTATTGTAATTCTTTACTATCAGGAAGTCCACAAAATGCAGTTCGAAATCTTCAGCTGATCCAAAATGCTGCGGCAAGAGTTCTGATGAAAATCAACAAGAGGGATCATATTTCTCCAATTTTAGCTTCCCTTCATTGGCTTCCTGTTAAATCAAGAATAGAATTTAAAATTCTCCTTCTAACGTATAAAGCCCTTAATAATCAAGCTCCATCATATATCAGAGCTCTGATTACCCCGTATGTTCCTAACAGAGCACTTCGCTCTCAGACTGCAGGTCTGCTGGTGGTTCCTAGAGTCTCTAAAAGTAGAATGGGAGGCAGATCCTTTAGCTATCAGGCTCCTCTCCTGTGGAACCAACTCCCAGTTTTGGTCCGTGAGGCAGACACCCTGTCTACTTTTAAGACTAATCTTAAAACTTTCCTTTTTGACAAAACTTATAACTAGAGTGGCTCATGTTACCCTGAGCTATCTCTATAGTTGTGCTGTGATAGGCCTAGGCTGCTGGAGGACATCAGGGTCTAATTTTCTCACTCTACTGATTTCTACTTTTCTTCAGTCTACTGTTCTCCAGTTTTGCATTGTATTACATTGAAATGACTGTCGTCATTTCAGCTTTTAACTTTTTGCTCTCTCTCTTTTTTTTCATAGTAGGTACACCTGGTCTGGTGTTCTGTTAACTGTGACATCATCCAGAGAAGACGGCTCACCCGCTACTACCATCTAATGTAGAACAGATTACTAGATCAGTAGCTCTACGGTTCCCCAGGAGTGAATGCTGCTTGTCGGGACTTTGATGCAATCAACTGGTTTCCTTATATAGGACATTTTTGACCAATCTGTATAATCTGACCCAATCTGTATAATATGATTGAACTTGATTTTGTAAAGTGCCTTGAGATGACATGTTTCATGATTTTGCGCTATATAAATTAAATTGAATTTGGAGAGCTCCTAAAGTCTGAGAATATTAGGAGTACTGAGGAGGACTTTTAATGAACCTAAGAGTGTCTCAAACAGGGAGGATGGTGAAAACAGAGAGCTGATTGGCTCTAAACAGTGGATTTAAGAACACATAAACTTCTTTAACAACCAAACAATTATTAATATGTGGCTGAGATAAACTTCATCATCTCCATAGGTGACAATGAATTACATAATAATACAGAAGATTTTCACTATAATTTTGTAAAATGCTTTCAATAATAAAGATTTTAAAAGACTTAGAAAATTACACAGAAAATATGTTCATAGTACACACTCTAGACAAGATATATAGTACAATGATATACACATACATAGAGGGACAATGTAAAAGAGGTTAGAAAGTATTTTCAGTATTGTAGATGATGATAGATGCCTAAATGGTCATCTAGAAGTCCGTGTGTATCATGCCATCTCCTCTCTGGCTTTTGATCGCTACACGGAGCACTTCTCACTTTCCAGGCTGGTGCACAAAAGCACCAAGACAGGCAACACTCCTCTATTCTACCAGTCAAGTTCAGTTCTTTCCACCTTTTTGAGAATATTTGTGAATATGGGCACATATTCCCATTGTCCATCCATCAATTCTCTAACCCACAAGGGGTGCTGGTGCTAGCTGTCAATGGGAGAGAGGCGGGGTACACCCTGGACAGGTTGCCAGGCTATCGCAGGGCAACACAGAGACAAACAACCATTCTCACACACACTCACACCTAAGGAGAATTTAGAGACATCAGAATCACCATAGTCGTGTTTTTTGGACTGTGGGAGGATGCCGGTGGAGAGAACCCACGCATGCACAGGGAGAACATGCAAACTCCATGCAGAAAGACCCAGGGCAAGAGTAGGACCCACTGTGCCACTCTAATATTGGTGAGCACAGAGCTGCTTAACAGTTATGTGCCACTCTGTAAAATGTTCAAGGCACCAACCTGTCTGCTGGGGTCCTTGGTTTTCATGATGCTGTCAGTTCACTAATGTTCTCTAACAGACCTACTTTAAAGATGTACCAAAAAACTGATGGCCACAACACAAAGAACTGTTATCTTGTTTATGTGCTCTTTCTTACCGTTTGTTACTCGTCCAGCTTTTGATTCAGTGGTTTCCTTCCCTGACCCTCTCCAACTTCCTGTCCCGATTCTTCTCAGGTTATTGTCTTCTCTCAACAGCGGCTGATTCTTCCTCCAATCCTCCTTGTTTTATCCTCCAGTCTCAATAATTGTCATTTCTTCTTTGTTCCCTCGTCTTCCTTCTTTTTACACCTTTTCTTATTTCTTCCTTCCAGCTTCTCCTTCACAGTAGCTCTGCTGGCAGACTGCTGGCTTCCCCCCCTCACGCCCAGCAGCTCCCCCTGCTCTCCTCCTGGACAGGAAGTGTGTTGGGTCTTGATATGGTCAGCTCTTTTCCTGCACAGGGACACTATCAACTAATCAGATTGTGAAAGCTCTGAGAACCTTGGACCAGAACCTCAGTTTTTGTTTGAACAGAAACAATTGTCCATTGAGGCCCTAGGAACTGGACATATAACAGCAGTAGGCAGGCTTTGCTCAAGTACATGTAAATGTCGCCGGCCACTTTATTAGATACACCTGTTTAATGGTTTCTTTGTACAAATAGCAGGGTTTTAACAGCCCACACTTCTGCACAACCTTTTTACTACATCTAGCTTGTACACATCTCCACAACTTGTTTTTGGCCAACCAGGCATTTTAACCTGCTATAGACGGACTCAGAGATGACTAGAAATGTCCCAGATTCCTCTTTGATCCTCAGAGCAACAGGGCCTCCTCCTGTGACATCACATCAAATCATTGGCCTGTACCAGTCCAGCACCTGTTGTTCAACCTGTTCCTTCATTGTTTCAATGCAGCAAACAGAGAAAAACATTTCAATGAGCCTGTATGGCTAACAACAGTCAGGTATTGTGTGTGTGCCAGTTAGTAATGCTAATCAATCCTTTTTTATACTCATCTACCTGTTCTGCTCCTGTCAGGACACTAGAAGATCTCCATGTGTGACCAACATTCTTTTATTCTCTTTACACATGCTCACAGTTCGCATTTGAACAAACAGTGGAAAGGCACATGGAAGCCGATAGGCTAAGTGGTGACTTAGGCATTTCCAGCAGGCGCTGTGCAAAGAATGACAGGAAGGATGGCGGTGGAGGGGAGAGCCATTCCTAACAAACGTTTTCTCGTGGTCATAAAGGGGAGGTGTGTGTTAATCCTTAGCTCACTGAAAGCTGTGGACAGTTGGAATAATAAGCATTTTTACACCGTCTGGCACTTTTTCACCTATTATTTTGAAACCACAAACTTGAATAAGTTTCGTAACGATTAGTGTAGGCCAGAAATGTTTGTCATCTGACCAGAGCATCTTCTTCCAAATGTTTGTAGTCTTTAAAATTGCTGGTGGCAAAATGTTAACAGAACCTCCTTTTGGATTTCTTCTTCAGACTCTTCCATGAAGGCCTCATTTGTGGAGTGCGCAATAGTTGCCATTTTAACACATTCTGCCACCTGAGCTGTTGAGCTCTGCAGCTCCTCCTACCCCGGCTGTTTGCTGCTCTCTGATTAATCCTCTCTCCACGTTAGATGATGGATTGAACAGAGCTCTGGGAGGTGGTGAAAACTTTAGAACCCAACCCTGCTTTAAACTGAACCAGAACCTGCCTGTCTGTGTGATGCTGCTCTCTACCAAACCTGAAGAAACAAACAGAACAGCTGCAGATGCTCTTATTAAATGATAGGTGAGATGTAATGGGACACCCACATTATTTGAATGTACAGTTCAGGCAGAAATCAGGCCTGAGTATGGATGTGAAATTGAAGTCAGCTTTCCAAAAATATTACAGTTAATGATTTCATACAGCAATACTATATCGTATATATTGTTAGTATGTCTGGCAATAAAAATATCTAGCTACATATCAAATACATTAGATTTATTTTTTGCACGGACTCGTTTGGATTCAGGCTTAGACTCTAGATTCCAGGAGGGGGCAGCAAGGCTAAATCTGAAGAAAAACAGAAATCAGTGGGCTTTCCACACCAGTTTTACTGCAAACGTATGACAGACAGAATGAAAATAACACATGCATCCGCTTGCCTCGACAACATTTTTTTGTGTTTGAAATGAAAATGAGGTCTAATCGAGGAGGAAACAATAAATTTGCTCACATAAATAAAAAAACACTAACACCTTAACAAAAAGAAAAACACCGGATGGTTGTAGGTTTTCTATTAAGCAGCCATGGGATGGATGTTTGGGAAATATGTCAAGTGTTGAAATATAAAGCAAGGAATTATTTTTCTGCAAATTCTGATTTCTGTGGTGCTGAAAGGATCTATCATGGCAGCAGGTGACTCAGATGTTATAGTCGGGGTTTTATCGTAGCTAATCTGCTGAAGCACACGATGACAGGGTCTTTAAAATTCTTAGTTAAAATGTTTGCAACACTCAGATGAAAAAGTTGACACACAGGAAGATACCAGAGCTGATTACGACTTTGCTGAAATGGACCTGAACTGCTTAGGGTTGGCTTAGATGAGAACTTTCACAGAACACTGTCGGAGCAGCAACATAACTTTGCAGCTAAATGAAGACAGACTATTGAGTGGAAATGTCCTGGACCTGCTGCTGAGAGTAACACTAACAGAACGGAGTGCTTGTCGCTTGCTTCAGGCAGCAAATGCATGCTCAACTACAGGAGAAATCAGGCTGGGTCAGGCAGCGCTGGAGACAGCTAGTTTTTTAAGGTGGTCCATGAAGACCTGCAGGCTGACGTCATCAGTAAGGATGGGAGCCCCGGACTCCTGCAGAAAACACAGCCCTGTCAGTAACCAGTCGGATCAGTTGATTCTAAGGTTTAAGGTCACTGCTAGGGTTCTTACCTGTCCCCAGCCATACATGTTGTTGTGAGTCTGAGAAGGGTTGACTTTGGACAGCAAGAAGCGAGCCTAAAACATACAAAAGGTTGTACTCAGATGAGCGCTTGCATCTCTGTGGACAAGTCCTACATCCCAAAACATTATTGATCCAATCTAACCATGAGAAAACAGGCCGTGTTACGGTGTTCTGTATTAGTTGTTGGCTCCATCCCAAAATGTCTTTTGGTTAAGGACTCTTCGCCAAAAAGGAAGTGCGTCAGTGGTTGCCATGATAAGAGCTGTCCGAATAGGATAAGGAGCATGTATGCTTTACGTGATACTTCCTTTAGCATAGGGAGCTCAGGATGTCCCTCAATGGCGCTAAGGAGCTATAATGAATCCCACAATTCTTTGCGTGACATGATGTATCGGCACAGCCCCTCTCACTGAAATTACACCTGATTTGACTAAAATCGTCCATGTGCGTCTCCGTCACATAATGACGCTGGAGTTAAAGGCTGTCCGAAATCAGCACAGCAGCCCGAATCTCCTTTCCTGCCCGTGATAGAGTTGACCTCATGAAAGGTCAAGTAACAGGAGCTAGGAGCTATAATCAGATGTATTGGGATGGAGCCAACTTGTCGCTGAAAAGCAGGCGTGTGACAGCGCCCCCACCTGGCTGCCGCCGTGCTCCGTGTCGATGTATCTTGGCATGGGGAAGCGAGTGTGCAGCAGCTCCTGAGCGTCGTCCACTGGGGCCTGGAGGAGGTGTTTGAAGTTTTCGTATTCGGGCATGTCCTGGTAACCGGCCTTCCTCCACTGAGCCACAGTCTGAAACACACAGCAGGTTAGAATAATCTGTTTTAGAGCTAACACACACGTACCTCAGGGAAGAACACATCCATGACTTCAGCTGAAAGGAGAAAACGTGGGATCTGATCTTTTTCTAAACACTAAGCACAACCAGGCTATGCAGACAACAACTATTTGGTGCTGAAGTTGTTACTAAGGGAAAACGCAAACTTGGCCATTTTTAGTTTTAGTGTCAAACAAAATGTCAGATGAAGCACAGCAACGTTAACAGGAACGTTTCTATGTCATGTTCTTCTTGGCACTGGGTGGTTCTTCTGCTGGAGGCCTGTGCAGGCGCGTGTCTGCTGGGATGACAGGGTGTGGACATGGCTGCAGTGCTGGGTCTGCATCTCTCTCTAGGCTCCTTTAACCAGGGGGCTGCTGTGCTTTGCTGAGGACCTGCATCAGGGTCGGGCCTGCTGTTAGTTCTGTGGAGGACCTGGTTTCTGTCTCCCTGGCGCTGCTGCAGGCCTGAACCCGAGGCTGCCTGTCCTTTGGGGTGTGGACTCACTCTGTAAGAAGCCTCGTCAGCAAATACAATAATTGGAAGATTTGTGTTTTTAATGTGAATTTTATGTGACTGTTTAATTGAGCCTGCATCAACTTCTAATCACATTTGCTGGTTCTGTATTTGAACCTATAAGGACAAAAACACACTCTTGGGCAATGTTTCCCCTAATTTTTCATGTGTCTGAGCATTCACTGGACCTCTGTGAGCAACATCACACGAGCACACTGAGGCTACACCAGTATTACACCTGTCCAAACCCTGAGATTATAACAAGTTACATGGTTTACTACGAGAATCAAATTACAGCAATACTTTATTTTAGATTACTTAGTTTAGATACTACCAATTTAAACAGATTAAATGAAAAAGACAACTCTTAGATTTTTTTATAAGCTGTATAGTATGTTTTATGTCAGAGAGGGGCCGTGCTAAGAAGAGCTGAGAGACATGTAGATCTTTCAGAGTTCAAATTTTATTGCAATTAAATTATTTACATTTTGTGCAGTGAGATTTAACTTGGGTTTACTATTATTTTGTTTACAGTTCAGCTTGGATTAGATTTTCTGCGCTGAATCCAGATGCAGTGCACGATTGTGCTCAGCTTCGGGGGAACAGAGCTCTTTGGTATTGCTAGAGTGTGCGGCAGAATTGCCAGCGCAGCCTTAACCAACCTGACTGAACGGTAAAAGGTGAGGTCAGCCAGAAAAGCCAGAACAATCCTGGCGGATTTGGACCTTCTGCACCATGACTTCAAGATGCCCCCGTACATATATCAGATATCTTAGTAGATATCTGCTATCAAGATGTAGTATGTAGCTCTTAGATTTTTTTAATAAGCTGTGGTGGTTTATAGCGACTGGGGGTTCCATGTGTTGTTTCTCTCTCTATGAAATCAGCTGTCCTCTGGGCATAAGAAGAAGATTCTTGAACTTTAAACAGTTGTGTTGCCAAGGGAGGGAGGAGGGATGGATTGAATTATGCACTAAGTTGTCCTTATTGGACATAAATGAAGTTTTAATGAGGTGAACTGAAGTTTTGTTTGTGTAAATACTGGACTCGTACAGCAGTAAAGATTATTTGTAAATCATGCCTGATGTTTCCCTCTTCTAAAATCGTATTAAATAAAAACTAGCTTAAAATCATTATTGTTTAAAAAAAACAGTTAGTACCTCTCCATGGTAGATGACAATCTGGAAGAAGGTGTCCATCAGCAGAATTCGGTCCGGTAGGATGCTGCTGCTGTCCAATAGCACTGGCTGAAATACACACACACACACACACACACACACACACACACACACACACACACACACACACACACACACACACACACACACACACACACACACACACACACACACGCTTATCAGTCCACAGATCAGCAACATTAAAGCTTCCTGTGAACTGCGCTCCCTGCAGTGGGGGGGCTGCAGAAAGGAGGAAACATGTCAGCGAATCCCGTGCAAGTTAGGGACGAGATGACAGAGTCTGAGAGGCGTCCACATATAAGCAGTTCTTCCAACTGGGGACCAGAAAGCAGGAGATATGTGATCCAAGCCGTCAGATAAATGCCCTGGTATTAGTTTTACTGCTAAACAGGAAAGGGAAGAGGCTAAAGGAAGGAAAGGCTTGTAAAATCAAAACATCCCCTGAGGTTAGAGAGCTTAGTTCCTTGAAAAAGTACTCACCCTCCTTGAATTTTCTTTTTACTTTGTTTTTTTTTTTTTTCCCAGTGTTCCAACCACAAATGTTCACCCACTCTTTTGTTACTGCTAGACTAGACTAACGCAACTCTTCGTATACTGCCAGGAAAACCTTTTCTTTGTCATCTGCAGTTGGTGCAAAAAACGCTGCTGCCCATCTGCTGACTGGTAAAATCAGTGAGCACATTACTCCCATATTGTTCTCCTCGCACTGGTTGCCTGTAGGTTTTAGGATTGTTGTTAAGATTCTGCTTTTGGTTTTCAAAATGTTTAAACAGTCAGAGCCCTCCTTACTCATCGGAGCTCAGACATAAGCCTGTTCCAGTAGAACCCTGAAGCCAGGTAACCTGCTGCTTTTTGAAGTTCCTCGGACTGTGAGCCGAGGAGATGGAGCTCTCTCTGCTGAGGCTCCCAAACTATGAAGTGATCTTCCACTCACCTGTTCTGTAATAGAAAAGTTCAAAGCAGCTGGAGACATACAGCCTGCAGCTTTAAATGCAGCAAAAGGTGCTTCTACAAAGTACTGACAAACAAGTGCTGAAGACAGATTCACAGCACTCTTAACACTTTTATTAGTTTAAAATATTGAAAGCCATGCATCCTTTACCTTCACAATGATTCACTCCTTTGTGTTGGTCAGATACATAAAACCCTAATAAAACGCACAGAAGTTTATGGTTGAAACTAGAGAAAATTAGGAAAAGTCCCAGGGTTGTGGACAGTTGTGCAAACAACTGAATGTGTGAGTCACACAAAGAGTCACAGAAATAATAACCATCATCTGGAAGCTTACGGCTTCAACAGGACTTTGGTAGACATCATACCACACTACAGAGGCCTTTAAGGGACATACTGGAGGCCAGTTGTCAAACAGAAAATTGTTCAATTAAAGGAATGTTGTGAAATCTGATTTTCTAAATTCTGGAACAGCAGTGGCACAGAAAACAACACTAAGGTGTGTCCAGACCTCAGGTGGGCCGTTGAAGGAGTAGGCATAGAGCACAGGCTGGACCATGATGAGGGCCTGCGTCAGGTCCTGCCTGTTGAAGTGGTGTCGGTAGTAAGAACTCTCATCAGGACTGTTGTTGAACACCTGAAGGAACGGGGAGCGCCGCAGATGGAACATGAACTGGAAGAAGAAAAAAAGATGTTAGGAAAGTAGGTCAGTACGGCTCAACAGCGACATTCAGACAGTAGATCAGGAGGGATTAGCAGCACATGCAGGTCACCTGAGGATAGAGAGAGAACGTCTCCGAAAATCTAAAGGAGTTTGGATCGTCCTTGTGGTAATCTCCAAACTTCTGACACTGCACACAAACGTTGAAGCAAATAAGACTCAGTCTGGAGGCTTTTTGCCTGTTTAATTCAAATGTGTTTTGATTATGCAGACTGTGTTTTCTTACCAATCTGATCAGCTGTCTATCCAACCACCTGAGAACATCAGGTCCCTCCTCCGTTTCGGCCCGATAAACCGCCAACCTGGCCATTAGGATGGCTGCCGCCTCCTGATCAAATGATGCTGCTATACTCTGGATCTGAGTCTGAGCATCAGCCCAGCTGAAACAAACATGATGCTGTATAAATACACATACACTCACAAACATAGGAAGTCAAACATGGGCAACAAAACATCGTCATGATGGGTTGTTGTTCTGCTTCTCCATTTATATCTCTATAGACATGTTAAAGACAACAAATGAGTTTTTAACAACTTAGGAGCTTGAATCTTTCATTCAGATGTGACAGAGAACATTAGTAGGTTATCAATGACCAGGCTCTGCTAATGTCAGGATACAATGATGCTGTGGATTTCATGGGTCTTATGAGATAAAAAGAGGACTACAGAGGGCAGCAGTGTCATCATACTTTCTTGCAGTTGTGGTGACTCGGATGCGCCTTTGTCCTGAGGAGTGTTGGTACTGAGTGACAAACTGGATCGCCCCGCGGCCACCCTGAGGAATTGGAGCATTATGCTGTAGGAAAAACAAGGAAAAGGAAGATGATTAATCAGCACGGAGTAACAATCCTGCAGCAGCAGTCAGATGGTCCAGGAGGAAGAGTATTAAATGGATGGGACTATGTGATATTTGCCACAGGGATAATACAGACAATACTTTATAACTGCTAAAGCATATTTGTTGAAACCATCTATCCTTTCATGCAAACCTGTGAACAAAAAACCCATTCTTCAAACTGCATTCTTAATCTTAGCAGATTTTCTACATCTGTTAGTAAAAATGTTGGCAGCCTTTTGGAAATCCCAAAGCTAGAATAAGAATCTATATTTTCTAGTAAATAATAAGAGAATGATGTTTTTGTAATGACAACCACTGTAATCACACTAAATTACAAATATCAGCTTTTTTTAATGTGTGCTCTGTAATCAATGTGCCTCTTGGATTCAATCCCATTTCTGGTGTTCATAGACAGGTTCACAAGGCATGGAGAGGAGGGTGTATGCTTTTGGAATCTCAGGGTCTCCATGTTGCGTTTGCAGATTATGTTGTTTTATTGCCATCTTCAAGCAATGAACTTCTGCTAGAGCGCTTTAAAAAAGGCGTAAAGTGGCCAGGATGAGCGTCGGCTCCAAAAAGTCTGCGGTCATGCTTCTCAATCAGAAAAGGCTAGAGGGTTTTCTTCCAGTAGTTGCTGAGGGTGTGTCTTCCACTGCAGGTTAACTGGACTCAGCCTTAGATACAGAGCAAGCTTATGCTCCTCTCCATAGACAGGAGTCCGCTGATGTGGTTCATCTGATCAAAATGCCTCCAGTAGAGAAGACAGAACAGAAACCCAGAACTCACTGGAGGCACGACAACCTGGGATGGATGATAGCCCTGCAAATGACTTAAATCTGGTTCCTTTATAAATGGTTTGCAGCTACTGGACAAAAGGCCAAAAAGATAAAACAATAAAATAAAATTGAACAGCTAAAGGTGCATTATCTTTAATCTCTTCTTGCATCTGCATTCTGTCTCCTCATTGATTTCACACTAATCAGCATTCAGAACTGAAAGGAAATGTGAGCTGCTCAGACTCCTACAATGACTTGTCCTGATGTGGCGAGCAGCAGCAGCTTCAGTCTCAGCTCATGAAGTCACTAAACATAAATCTAACCACACACGAGCATTTAGAGGTCTGAGGCTGAGGATCATAATGATAATCAGACACAGCACGCCTGTTATTACCAGATTCAGGTGTTATGACACGTGTACAGACACAAACCAACATGTGCTATATCTGTGAGGACGCTGTTGAACCAAAGTGAATGACCCAAGCTGAACCCTAAAATCAGGCACATACCATCTCCGTCACCACATTTACCCCTTATGGTTTAAATATCTGGCTGTTGGAATAGTGTCATAATGTTACAAATTACTTTCTCTAGGTGCCTCAAACAGTACGTCCAGGATAAAGTGTGCCCACAGAGCAGTGACTGGCCTCAGTAAGGTGGTTTAAACCTCAGTTTGTCCACTCAAACACACACAGGATATTGGATGTTCAGGCCGTGTTGACTTTCCAGTCACCAGATAACTGTGTGTGTGTGTGTCTGTCATCATCGCCATCACCTCAGCAGGTGATGGACATGTAGGCCATGGTAACTGTCTCTGTGGAGACATAATCACAGGGCAAGACACACCTCATGTAGTCCTTATTCAGCAAGGCAGGCTCAGATGGGGAGAACACATGTAAGATCAGTGATGGACATCAAGAGCCAGCTCTGAACTCTGAGTGGAATCTTTGCTTCTTTTGATTTACGGGAAGACTAAATGTGACTAAACTGTGGCAGCAAGGACCAAAACCTGGAGTTGAACATCAGGTAACACATGATGACTGAGATCTTTCTATCTGAGCTATACACAGGGCTAACGACTGATGGCGGACATATGGCAGACCTGTGTTATTAAGTTTGGAAACCAGGTACTGAATCGTACTGCGATTACTCATCATTATGAATGACTGAAAAGTTGCTGAAGTCGGGTGAAACAAGCCGTCACAGCTTTTTATTTTATGCTTCTACCTACTCTGAGCCAAAAGAGGAAAAGCCATCTCCGTGGACCAGAACTTATCTCAACCCTGCTGATCGCTGCTCACACCATCTGAACTGTAGGACAACTAAAGTCCTCCAAGAGCTGTCATCAAAAAAAAAAAAGGCAAAGACTGCGTTTCTTTTTTCTCTTTACAGATTGCGATACACCAACATCCGGTTTCTGCGACTTTCTGGACGACAAAAATGTAACTATAATCTACTCTCGTTTTTTAAAGAAAACTTCCTTTGCGGAGTGAGAAAATACCATCCAGAAAGCTCAGTGGCTCCATGAGTGTGGAGGAAAGTGGCGTGGCGCTGGTGGTCGGTCATAAAGAAGCAGCAGAGTTAGTGCTTACATGTAGCACCTTATCAGAGCTGCATATGTGATCATCTAGAGATGGAGGGCGCTCTGAGGGTGCTGTACGCTGTGCTCATGGTTCTGTCAGGTACAGTAGCCGTCTGTGGAAACCTTTGTATTCTGACCGTAGTACTCCTCAACAGAGAGCTTCGGACCGACACGCTGGGCCTCACCTTGAGCTTCAGTCTCAGTGACCTGGCTACTGGACTCGCCATCATTCCCTTTGGAGTGCACAACAGCCTGACCTGGCCTGATGTATACCCCAGCAAAGGTGCCATGTGTCAAGGGAGCGGCTTCCTCCTTCTCCTCTTACAGTCCTCTTCTATTCAGTCCCTCACCTGGGCCACAGTGGACAAGTTCACAGCGATCTGCTTTGCCCTTAGTTACCAGAGCATCTGGACCACCCGGAGGAGCGGGGTCCTGCTGGCCCTCATCTGGCTGTTCTGCCTACTGAATGCCTGTCTGCCCCTGCTGGGTTTCGGCAGCTATGCTTACAGTGAGTCCCGGTTTCTCTGCTGTCTAGAATTCACTCCTGAAAACAGGCCCTTTGTGATGCTGTGGATGGTGGCTAGCATCGTGGTGCCGATCCTCACCATGTGCTCTCTGTACGGATACATTGTCTACATTGCCAGGAAACAGGCTAGAAGAGGAACTTTTGTGTGTAATGAGTTGCACTGCTTCTATGTTCCTGCAAACAATTACCTGAGGAGCTCCATTGTGATGGTCACCACCTCAGGTAGGTCACCACTCTTACATCTTCTTCTGTTTATCTTTCTAACTTTGCTACAAATTTTAGATATTTAACAGGAATATCAAGTATCTGATACATGCTCAAGTTTGGAAATACAGCTAATTTCCAGAGGTTCTTTGGAAAACTATTCAATGGATTTTTCCACATTCAGACTTACTCTTTGCTCTGAATATACAGCAGACAATCTACGGAGGGTTAGGCTTTAACATGAAGCCTCAGTAAAAAACACTGATTTTGAGGAGATGAATGACAGATGGATAAACAGAGGATGAGTGGACAGATGAATAAACTAATACAAAGATGAATAAATAGATGAACAGACGGCTGTCTATAGATGGATAGACCGATGGATGGCTGGACTGGTGGACATAAGTATATGAATAGATGAGGGATAACTGGATAAATGGCTAAATCATAAAATGTATGAATTAAATGAATCTAAGATTAGAGGAAAAATTGATTGGTAACCAGAAAAAAATGCATTTCCTGTGAAAATGAAGTCTGAATGCTCTCAGCTGAATGAGGAAAAAGGCTGAAGACAGCTGAAAGAACTTGCTGAAATCTCAAAACTGAGCATAAACACTTTTAAAAACAACTAAACATTAAATTGATTACTGGAAAAATTGTAAGCTAAAATGGCATAACAAGCCAAAGTCTGCAAAACTTGAAGATTTTTAACAGGAAATTTTACAAAACCAAGGCAGAAGTTGCAGCTGACGAGCTGAAGAACAGAAAATTGATCAAGAAACACTGCATTCCAAAGAATGAGTAGAAAAAAACGGGCCTATTAGCTAATCTATTTTAAAAACCTGAGGAGTCAAGAAGGTACTGAGCTGAAGTACATATAGGACATGTGTACAAGAGCATGAAGCTGGCAATTTTTTGACAGGGACCGGCTCAAATTTGGTCCACATGAAAATAAGTACCAATATTACACTAATAAATTTCCATAAATCATATCAACGTTTCACAAATGACAAACTGGGTTTGCCATATTCTCCTATTAGTGTAGAATAATCTAGTCCAAGTCTGAAAAGTGCATGCACTATAGTATTAAATGTAGAACAGATTAAATATGCTTCAAGTAGTGAGACAATATTTGGAATTACCCTTATTAGGGAATGGTTTAGAGGGTTATCCCATAATAAGGACCGTGCCGTTACGTTGAAATGCACTGAATAAAACCTTGCTGGTTGGAGTTGCTAATTTACCCCATTCAACCTCCCAGGTATGTTCCACGTTATTCAGCCGGTTGTGGATGCAGCTGTGTAATTTAATAAATTGTCTTACCAGATTGAATGTCAGTTTTTAGTCTTTGTGTAAAATAAATGTCTAAATAAATGCATATAGTCCGGTGTGACTTATATATATATGTTTTTTTTCTCTTTATGACGCATTTTATGACAGATGCGACTTATAGTCGCATCAGTCCTCACAAAACCCTCATAAAGATAGAACATGGATGTGTGTGTGCATTAGAACGCACGTGTGTGTGTGTGTGTGTGTGTAATCCAGACAGTAAGACACACATGCATCTTTAGGAGCGTATGCAAAGTCCTCATAAAGATAATAGAACATGGATGTGTGTGTATTATACATGCATTTTTGATTGCTACGGTAACTCACTCAGCAAGCACAGCTGTGTGCTGCTTGGAGCACCTCAGTTTGCCTCTCTCTACCCTTCAATGTTAAAGGAGCAATAAGTGATATTTCACCACTAGCTGGTACTTGAGCAGTCTGTAGACCAAAACAAGATGTGTGAAAAGCCTTGGCTCTCTTTACCTCGACTCTAGCTGCCACCCGGCCCCTCCTTTCCCTTCTCACGCGTCACCTTCTATGTGCATATTTGCAAATGATAAATACACAGCACCTTTCAGAGGAACATGTCTAGTGAAGTAGTGAATAACTCATAACTTTATATTGCTATTAGCAAGCAAACAATTTGATTTACTGGGTGTGCTCTCCGCCATTTTGTGCCTGCTGTTGGCATTTTATGGGCAGTGAGGGGCTGAGCCCTGAGGGGCAGCTGTTCACATGCACGTACATTCACACGCAGCCAGTCCAGCTTGTAGACCAGAGATTAGAGAACAACAGAGAGATGGTGTGTGACATCATACCATATTCCATCTAAAAAGATACCTTTATTTCTTTACAAAACTATTTTTGTTCTTTCTATCTAAAATAATGAAACTTCACTTTTTGCTCCTTTAAAATTGCAATTTTAGAAAATATGTACTTCATAACTTCAAACATAAAGAAGTGTTGAATTGCCACTGTGTGGGATGCCAACACAGTTCTAATAATGTCCTGTTTTTCTGCAGTGTGTTTGCTGGTCTGTTGGCTGCCGTACATTTCAGTCTGTCTGTACGAGACGTTCAGCGGTCAGCAGAGTCAAGGATTCACCTCGGCCCTGTCTACCTGGCTGGTTCTCACCAGTTCTGCCCTCAACCCCTGGATCATCTGCATGACACAGAAGTAAGGACTCCACAGTCACAAAATGAGACCACAGCTCTTACATTTACCACATTTTTTAAGAAAACACTGGCTTACTTCAAGGCAAAGGCAGTAACATCTATCAGCATCTACCAAGGTTTAAAAAAGTTACAATTTTAAAACTAAGCTTTTCCATGATAACATTTCCTACAGTCATTTGCAGAATGACCGGAGTTTTCTCTTATTGTTTGGACCAGAATGTAATTCACACAGCATTGCCCCTCCCCCAGCTGTTGCCAGTAAAATTCTGCATTTCTGTTGTCTTGGAGGTCGGAGGTGGCGATGACATTGCAAACAAGTTGAGAGCTTTCTAGGTGTAAAATGATAAGCAGTGGAGCTGCTACTCAGTTTGGGACTACTACTATAACAAAAATGTCAACATTTTCATATCCTTTATAAAGAGCACATCTTTCATAAATTGACAGTCGAAGAATTCACAATTTACCTGTCTTTTCACCCACTGTAAGCTAATTGTTTTGGTGAGAAAAAAGCTAAACACGCCTTAGCTGTGGTGCCTGTCCCCGGCAGGAGGGATTGATATGGGTGTACATGGATCCAGAAATAGGTAACATGACTGAACTCTTGAATGAAACTAATTTCAGACCTGAGCTGGGAATGGTGATAAGCAAAAGTTCTCTTGGAGGCATTCCTGACAAACATGAGGAAACTAACCAAGCTAGGCCCTAAAGGCACAGAGAACTTAGATGTTTCTAATGGACGACAGATAAAAATCAGTTAGGGTGTGGTGGGCTGTGACTGAATGAGAACACATTTGAGATTCCATGGTGGGTCACTCACAGGCAATTTCCTCAGTGAAACATCTAGCAAGGTTAGAAAATAACGTCTTTTGATTCTGTTTCTAATCGTCAACTTTTCTCTGAGTCCAGCAGGTACAGGTCAGCAGTGCATCAGAGTCTTGGCAGATTTTATCAGAGGTGTTCTGGGATGTTTCTGCAGCTGCATTTCCAGAATTCTGTTGTCCAGCTGAACACAGCCAGTCCCACCACAGCAACAGCAACCACAGCTGAAACTCGGCTGGCATGACAGCCAGCTGCACCTACACCTCACCAGCTCGCCGGTGACCGGCTTGTCTGACCTGACAGAATCTTTATTTTTTTTTTTCCCCATTTTGGTGATTGAACACACCATTGTTAATTAGACAGTTTGGCAAGTGAAAGGACGACATCTAGCCGTTTCTACTGAAGAAGAATCCAAGTTATAATAATGGTAAAATAAATTCAGGGGAAACACTGAAGGTTTATGAAGCCTAAATTATTCATCTAAATTTGAACAGCTAACAAAAGCGACAGGTGGAGTATGTGTTGAATTTAGGTTTGTTGAGATCTGAATGCTGTTTTTCAGCCACCATGTAAGTTATATGCATGGGTCTCATCTGCAATATTACACATGACGTTTGCCGTTGTGATTTAAACGTCTTACCAAAAACAAAAGGGTTATACTTTAGCAAAGAAAGTAACTAGAAAGGGTCATTGAAGGTGTTAAATCATGCTTAAAAATAACTTAAAATATCTATGAGCTCATTCACATTTTTGCAGAATACACAACTTCAATCTTGTGCTGCCATCTGTTGCTTATTTCAGGACATGACATGGACTGGGTAA
This sequence comes from Fundulus heteroclitus, assembly GCF_011125445.2. Classification (NCBI taxonomy): domain Eukaryota; kingdom Metazoa; phylum Chordata; class Actinopteri; order Cyprinodontiformes; family Fundulidae; genus Fundulus; species Fundulus heteroclitus. The sequence goes on along the minus strand of NC_046379.1, from coordinate 30,939,758 downwards.
ACAATGTCACAATTCCTTAACAATAAATTGGTTATTAATGCAAGTTAAACTATCTTACTGTCACCAAGATAGTCAGCAATCATATTAAGAAGTAAGTAAATATTACTTAGGTTAATATAACCAGCTTAAATCTACATTTCTGACAATGAGCTTCACACATTCTTTCTACAACATGGCTAGCAACAAAAAGCTGTTCTTATTTTTATATGCAAGCCGAGAATCTACTGATTGGTTTCAGACTGTTATTTACAAAACATGAAACCGCGTGACATGAAATGGTTGCTGAACTACTGTATTCTAAAACATATTGCGCCCAAGCAGTCATTTGCAATAGCAATATTGCACTGACAACTGCAATTGGGTTGTGCATGATTTTTTTTTTTTTTTTTTTTTTTAAAGATAACCATTGTATCTGGTTTAGTTCTTTAGTTTGTGCTTTAAAGCTGCTCGTACAGTCAGCAAACACTATCAGGGTTCTTTGTGCCCCTCGGTGGGGCACTCTGAGCACAATGCTACTGTAAAACATACAAGATTTTAAACCATTAAATACACTGTCCTAATGCTGCAGTTATAGCTCAGCTCTGTAAATTATACCACACCTGAGTGGAACCTGTTCTAGTCCCCAGTCAGCAAACCTGTGGGATTCGCTAATTGTTGTGCTCAGTGTTGAGGTTAGCTGCTATTAGCAACAGAAGCTGATGATAGCAAACGGTTCAAACAGTAACGGATGATGCTCACAAACTGGTATTGTATTTTAGTCTGTGTCCTACTGGTTTCATTCTGTTATACCCAGCATCATTACTATGTATACTGTGCTTTGCTTCACTGCACTATTTACTGCACTTTATTGCTCATCACTGCAATTACATGTTATCTTATGTTCTTGTTATGTTGTTTTTACCTGTGTTATGGAAAGCGTGATGTCCCAAAGGAAATTTTGCAATGCATATGCTCCTGTGTATTCATAATGACAAAGACAATTCTGATTCTGATTTACAGTTATATGGGTTTAACGTCGACCAGCTTGGGGACTACATTTGTAAATAGCTTTCGCTGCAATCTGGTACATATATTGAAATGTTTTATCAATATATAATGTCCAGATAAATTAAATTAAATAAACTATGCATATTAAGGTTTTTTCTGAAACTTTAACGGTGTCTTTTAAAAGCAGCCAAACTGAATCTTACCTTTGGTTTGGCCTGCAACTTCTCTGGGTGCTCTGTTTAAATTATAGTACAAACTACATTGGTAAAAGTTTTTAAACACACATCCTAACAGTGATAGGTCAAGAACCTTTGTTTTGGTGTTTCTAAATGTCAGTGCTGCATTTCACAAAATTGCTCATAACATATTGGTAGATGGGCAGGAAAAATGGGTGGGATTGTCTGGTACTGTGCTAGCTCAGGTGTTATTTGGCAGAGATCATCAAGCAATACTGAATTGTTGGGTTCCTCAAAGGTGCGTTCTTGGGCCACATTTATTTAATATCTGTATGACCTCACTAGCACAGATTATAGACTACAGCATCTCCTTCCATATGTATGCTGATGACACATGACTTTAAAGCTCAGTGTCACCTTATGACCCTGGTCCACTACACTCACTGATGCAGCATGTTCATAACATTAGCGAGTGACTGGGTCAGAGCTTCCTCCATCTTAATGCAGATTAGACAGAATCTACCCTTTTTGGTTCAATAAAATGTGAGGTTAAAGATCAGCATTCAACGACACTCAAGGGGTCTACAAACCAAAGAGCATGCAAGGAAGCTGAACGTCGTCCAGGACTTAGATCTAGATTTTGAAAACCTATAAAGTCTGTTGTGACATCAGCTTACTATCATCCGATTAAAGGATTTCCTCTCCAAACAGAACACAGAAAAACTGGTGCATGCCATTATTTTCTGTAGGTCAGATTACTGCAACAGCATCTTTACAAGTCTCTAAAAATAAAATAAAAACAGGCAACCAGGCCATCCAAGACGCTGCTGAGAAACACCAGGAAAAGCAATCAAGTCAGAACCTGATCTTAAAATCAGTGCATTGGCTCCCTGTTTGTCAAAAAATAGATTTAAGGTTCTGCTATTGGTTTATAGAACACTCAATGGTCTTGAGTTGAAAGATATTTTGAAGTTTCTTGTCAAGTAAGAACCATGTTCTCAAGACTTCAGAGACATTTTTACTCAGTGTTTCCAGAACCAGAATTAAACCGATATCATTTAGTTTCTATTTTCTGTGTTGTCTGTATGAATATGGTTTATGTATTCTTCAAAGCACAGCCTGCTGGCCATGCAAAAATTCAATATGGTGACCGTTTCTAAAGATGGCCGAGCCATCTGACTGACCTATTGTTATGGGTCAGACAACTGTAGGAAAAAAATACACATACTGTTGCTTTCAGGTTTCTCCTCACTAATATGGAACTTGAGTCTGTCATTTTGCATTCTGATTAAGGCCGAGGGGTCAACCTTTTGCCACCTTATCCACATCTACACACATTCCTGTAAGGGATACAACTAGGTTCGGGTGATATACACCTAACCCAATTATTCATCCTGTGCCATTAAAGTCCCATGTGATCTTTACACCATCCAGGTAAGTATATTCAATTCAATTCAATTGTATTTATATAGCGCCAATTCACGAAACATGTCATCTCGAGGCACTTAAAGTCAAGGGATACATCAGCAAGTCATGTATCCCTTACCCTTGGCTCGGCTCTCCCATGCTAGCACACACTGTCAACTCAGTTGCGGCTATCTAACTATCCACTAACTACCAACTACTGTCTTCTAGCTAATTGACATGAGGCTGTTAGAAAGCATTTGGGACACTAAATTAAACTACGTTCCAACTACTAGTCTAATACTACAGCATTAGAATAGCAAAATAAGATGACACTGAGCTGCATACTGAGTTGCACAGCAGCATGGCACCTGTGTGCCCTGGTTGTGTGCTGCTGACATCTCGGTTTTAATTTTAAGATATCATACCTGTACTCAGTCCTGCACTTTCAAATGTGAAAATGGGATTTTATATCTTAATCATTCATCATTCTCCTAAAGGTCCCCCAATGCGGTCCAAGGTTAGGTATAGATACCTGGTTCACAACCTCGAAGTAAAGAGCTAGCGTGGTGCTCGCATCCAGACCACATATCTTCCACTGACTGGTTCCTCCCGTCCCGATCTCCTGAAAAAAGAAGGTTTACAGTGTTGACAAAATGACAAGGCTTTCAGACTGCTTTACTGCAGAGAAAAGATTTAGCAGTAAAAACAGCGTTTATAGTGAGCAGCTCTACAGGTGATTTTTGTATATCTATAAAAGCAGGACTAAAACATTACTTTTTTTTTTTACGAAGTTGAGCAGTATCTATAAAAGTAAATATTCAGATAATTTTATTTTCCTGAAAAGACTCTCACGTGCTGTTAATGTTGAAAGAGGGTAAATAACGAAAAGGAAATGCCTCCAAACAAGCATGTTAAACTAGGTAGGAAGCATTCCACACTGCTGTGTACAAGTTCAATATCTAAGGACTTTCATTTAGAGTTTTGCTTTATTTCAGAAATCCTGGGCCACCAACTGAACATCAGTAACACTGTCAATGCTGCATGTACACCTGTATTGTGTTATTTCTCAGTATTTCTGCACTGTAAAAGCAGAAAGTCTTAATTTTTGTTTTTAAAGAAAACTCCTTTATCAATTACAATCCACAACAAACATGCTGCCAAGCATCTCTTTGCAGAAGTGGACTGATACAGCTTAATGTTCTCTGCTATAAGCGCATACTGGCAGAACTCTAAAATACAATCTTAGACCCGCTGTAGGATGTGATGATATCCAAACTGACAGAACCTGAAAAAAGCCCTGAAACGTCTTAGTCTTTGAGAAATGATGGCAATTCAGCCTGTTCTTCTTATCTGTGTATGTGGGGGCAGTGTAGTGAATAGGTGGTAGTAACTCCTACGTTCTCAGAGACACAAGGTCCTTTAGCGTTCAGAGTCACACAGGGGCCGATTGCTCCGCACACTTTGATCTCTCTGGATGTCTGCAACACAAAAGAGCAGCATTCATTACCCGATGGCACAGAAGAGCTGAGGAAGAGCTCCCCTACTTCCTGTGTGCTTCTAGTTCATACCTTGACTTCAAGTGTGGCAGAAAAAGCCATCTTGAAGGATCCCTGGACATCTTTGGTGAAAACCCTCTGAAAGGTTTGTTTAAACAGAGACGTGTTGAAGGAGTCGGCCATCACCATGTATCCTCTGATAAAACAGAAAAGACATGGCCTGAAACCTGACGCTATAAACCCAACATTATCATCTTTACTCAACAGGTACAGCTTTAATGAGATCAAGCCATCCGTTTTCCTAGAGGGACCCAAAATCTGCTGTGAAGCAGGTTGTTGTTTTTTCCCCTTCTCACAATCATTTGTACAAGCAAGTAACTAAGATCAAGATTTGCTTCAAAATATAACAAGTATGCTGAATAAACCTACAACTAAAATTTTACAGAAGATTAAAAAAACAACGCAATTTTAAGAAAATATAACTGTGTTCCTTTATAATTTCTTTGCATTTTTGATACATTACAACATTTCATTTTCATGTTTTTATTTATAAAAAAATAAATAAAATTAAAACCCATTTATCCTTGACAATCAAGCGCACATTTGTTTTGGTCTAATTACATCAAACCTCAGAATATCCACAGTTGTGTGAATTGTGAAACATTTTAGTATTCTAAAAATCTGTATTTATTTGTTTTGTCTGCTGAAGAGAGACTCTGCTGAGGTCCAACAGGGTATCAGGCTGGAGGCCAGGAAAAGGATCCGTTTTTAGGGAGCATTACGTCACTGGGGGTTCATACAACAGACCCCTGAATGAGTCGATTTACCCTGTGTAGTTGGGGCAGCATTTCATCTCCAGCAAACCCGTCTGATCCAGAGCGCAGGCGTAAATGTCGATGATGTGACCATTTGTGGAAGCTCTGTTGGCGAGAGCCTCAAAATGCTGCAAAACACAGATTTAAACACAGGTTAACCAGATGCTGATGGGAGCTACACTGAATGCTCTCAAGATCATCACCTGCATTTAGCTTGAAATATGTTGTTTTAAACTTCTCCAAATATATTCTGAATGACTGCAGTGACTGTAGTGCAGACATAGCCAGGGATACCCTGATAGGCTGGGGTGATCTGCCCAGTCTTCTACATTTGTCCCCATGCAGAGACGAGCAACAGCTCCATGGATGGATGGATCCTCATGGTGATCAAACCAACATTGTTAAGGAGCCCAGATCTTATAATGGTTCCTGTTTTTTTAAACACCACAGGAGCTCTGGCACAACCTAATCTGCATCTAAGGTGCACAAAGAACAAAATCTGATAAGGTAAGGACTTCTGCAGCACCTACAGGATGTCAGAAGCCAACTTTATTACCAGACAATGTGTTTGGCTTGCAGCCTACTAGTCTCATCACAAAACATTAAACAGCTGAATATATATAAATTACAAGAAGACAAACCCCGTTTTTGTCTGATTATTTCTTTACTACGATAATGCCTCTTGCCAATAAATGCTATACTGTAGGAAAGTCTTTTCATTTCCTTTCACATGGTACCACGGCTGCCAGGAAAACACGCCCGTGTGTACGAGTTTAGTAGGTGGGCAGCACCAATGAAAAACTTGGCAAATCCTCTCTGGCAGCTGTTATCTACTTAACTAGTTTTCTGGCTAGATTGTAAAGCACTTGAGTACAACATAGTTGTTTTTAAATGAGCAATATAACTAAAGTTGGCCTTGAAACGTTCTGCTATTAGCTATTGTTTGGTGACGTTTCTTTGATGGGATGATTGAAGTTTGAAGAAACGACGCATGCACACACCACACACAGCGGGAGGACTGTGCACAGGAACAACAGCCTGGTATCTCCTGTTAGCAATGGTCACCATCTTGGTCTCACACTACTGTGGGATGGAATCCCATTCCTTAATCTGCATCTGGTGCAAATCCGCCAGTGTAGTTGTGTTGGTCACCCAGGCATTAAAAGCGTTAATTTTCCTAACACGCGTGGCACCATTTGAGGAGAAATGACACAGCCCTCTCATTGCTATGAGATTCATTCCCTAGAAACACTGCTACAACAAAGTAAAAGGTTTCCTTGATCTGACCGGGGCTGGTCTGGGAACTGGCTCCCAACAGGAACACACGCTGTCTCTAGTAACGTCCAGCACCAAACCATCCACTCAGCTCAGTACAAGGAAGAAAAGAACAAAAAACATTCTAGTTTCAAATATGGGTTGAATCATCTTTAATTTGACAGTTAAATAATTTCATTCTAGCTGTCTAACAGTTATCTGGAGCATTTTTAGCGTGTTTATTGATGTTTAGTCCTTGTTTTAACTTCTGTAAAAGCTTACTGCTGGTTTAAAATTTGATTGACTGAATAAAACATTTTAATTTTATGGACACAGACGGTAAACGTTTTCATTCAGCCGACACTTACTTTGGTGGCTTTCTTCATGAACTTGGCATTGTCCTTCTCGATATCATGCCAGGACCTGATGGGGGTCTTCAGCTCATCACCGACTACCATACCTGGTCCCTGGGTAGCTGGGCCCCCAACGAACGACATGATCCGGGCACCAGTGTTAGGGAAGGTGCACTGCAGGGAGGAGAGCTGATCAAATGGCGCTCTGCATCCTCGTGATGATGCACCTTAAACGCGGACCCTCACCTCCAGAAGTCCCACAGCAATAGACATCGCAACGCCCAGCGAGCGCAGCGGCCTCTTCCCCTGAGTGACAGGCCAGGGGTCTCGCTGAAGCTCCCCCAAAAGGTCAGTCAGGTTCATGTCAATCTTCTGGATTGGCTGCAGGAACCTGAAGTCACACTCACAATGAGAAACAGGAGCACACCTGACACCCACCCGCAACGTTTCTAATCAGCTGGCTCAAATCACCAGCACAAACGCACGACGACATGATGAACTACGGGTGACCGGAATGGAACGATTTTGCAGCTCGGCTGGACAAATCTGATCTGTTTTTGCTCAGTAGAGGCACCACACCCAAGCACTGACAGGTCTTGCTGACAACTCTTGGTGTGGAAGTTGCTACTGAAGAAAAAAACTCTAATTTCGTATTTCAAGTGTCAGTGAGGCATTTAAACACGAAGCGAGAGGAACAACAGAGAAGTTAGAAGGAAACCATATTGACTCTTTGAGGAAACTTGGATAATTTGCATTAAAACATTTATGGTCCGATAAATTAGATAAGTACTGGAAAAAAATGAAACCCCTACCTGGATCAGAGTACACTGATTTTGGCACAAACGTGTGATCACTATAATTACTGTCTTTTATTTGAATGTCTCTGTAAACTGGCATGTAGTTCTAGTTTTGACGTATGTGCCTCTGTTAGTGGTGGTCTGCATGTTCAAGTACAAAACAAATACCTTTCCCTTTGGGAAAAATAAAGTATTTTTAACAAAATTATATCACTACCATAAGATGCTAAAGACAGTTTAAAATGTTAACTCTATGCTCATTTTGTGTCTATTTTAAATAAGTAAAACCGTGTTTAACAGCGACCGACTGCTCTCTGCCCCAGAATGGGCCAGTCCATTCTCCTAAAACAAACAATGACCGTTCATTGCAGGAGGGCATGAGCAGAGCATTGAACTTCTAATTACAGTTCTTACAAGGGAGCTCAGAACCAGCTGAAAGACGTATGGGCAGGTCAGAGATTCCCAAAAGCCAGACATTAGAAATTGGCTGATTGCCATTTCCAACAAAGATCTTACCTGTTGGAAAGAGGCTGCTGGGAGGTCTGAGGCCCTCGACCCTGAGCTGCAGAGGGCTTTGAAAGACCAAGCATGTCCTGCAACAAACATAAAGTCATTAACCGTTCTCCTGTAGAACCCGTCTTCCAATCAGTGAACAAAGAAGATAAGTAAAAATGAAACCAAGGTCTAATTTACCTGCAGCTGCTTAGCGTTTAGGTCCTTTGTACCGCGGAAGACGTAGCTCTTGGAGATTCCCTCGCAGCCCAGCTCATGGACCTGAACCATGCGTCCGAAGGTGATGAGTCCAACCAGAGCAGTGGGGGGCAGCAGAGACAGGGACATCTGGAGAGACTCTTTCAGAGCCTGCAGGTCCTCGTCCTCCATGCAGGTGTCCACCACATACAGGAAGACCAGTGGCATCTGAGGGCCCCGCTGATGCCAGAAAACAGGGTTGGTCAAACATCTGACCCTACGGTGAGCCGGTTATAGGTCTCACGGTGCATCTGCCTCACCTGCACAACATACTCAATGGTGGAGAAATGAGGCAGCAGCTCAGCAGGTTGGTTCACCTCAGAGATCCCGGCGTAAGATGGAGGAAACTGAGGAAACAAGGTTGAAGTGTCAGTTTCTCTGGAACGCTGTTCTCCCATCCCACAGGAGGACACGCCGCACTCACCTGGTTCCTCTGGTAGCAGAAGTTGCACGCCCACAGCTTGGCTCTGTAGTCCACCTGGCTGAAACACAGGAGCAGCCGCGGGTAAGACTGAGGGAGAGCCTTCAACACGACAGCTGAGTGAGATGCAGGTAGGGGGCTGGCCGGTGATGCTTACCACAGGGGGTTGAGGACTGCCCGGCAGGTGGCGCGGCTGCACAGGACCGGCTCGTACTGGATAGGGGGCAGGTCCGTTCTCTCCCTCAGGGGTGTGAACAGAGCTGCCACCGGCACCACCATCCGGGTCGCCTCCAAGCGGCTGGAGGGCCAGACGTTCCAGCTGAAGCGGACGCCGTCGCGCTCCTCGTTCTGAGCGATGTACTCTGCGAAGGTGGCCATGTTTGAAGCAGGACGCAGGTGTCACGATGTCAGGGGAAAGCTGTGGGGGTTGGCAGCACCAGAGTCAGAGAGCAGCAACCAGCAAGCACAACGCTCAGTAGAATGTGAGGGTTCAAAGGTCAAATATAGCTATCAAATCATCTTTAAAAAAGTAAAACTTTGACTTGATTATTTATGTTTTAAAAACTGATTATGACAAATTTTTAACATGGTTGCGCCTTGCTGAGTGAAAAACCTTTTTCTGTTTAGGAACGAGCTGGTTACAGGTATCAGGATGAAGCAGTTTCTCAAAATGAGGTAGAAGGCAACTGAAATGTTCCATCAGACCGTTCCTCTGGCATTATGCTATTCCTCAGCATAACGCCAGAGGAAGAGCTGGAGGGACCCAGTGTGATGCGGTTGGTCTACTGAGCTAAGAATAGTGTGAACTGAGGTGCTTCATTGTCAGAAAGCTCCAAGCCACGAGTCATTCCCACAATGTTTCAAGACTCCAGTCAAACGCTAGAACAGGCTGCGCAATAAGTAGCTTTAACTTGAGAACCACAACTAAAATTAGCACACGTCGGGCGCGCTCATGGCGTAGCGGGTAGCGCAACCCATGTTTGGAGGCCTTTAGTCCTCGACGTGGTCGACCCGGGTTCAAGTCCGACCCGCAGTCCTTTGCCGCATGTCTCTCCCCTTCTTCCACCCCCTTCCTGTCAATCTATACTGTCAATAAAAGCGAGCAACTAGAAGCCACAAAAAAATAAATAAAATTAGCACACATTTATTATAACTAAAAATTGCTTTTGGATTATTTTCTGTAATTGGGATATGTCTGGCTTTTCTGTTTTACGTAAATGTAATTAGATGCTGTTACACGTTTATTTGGAACGTATGTGTAAAAACTGATAAAACTGTGTTGTTTTTTTACTTAAGGTTATCACTCCTTATAAACTTAATTATTTCTGAAAAAATTATATTCATTAAAGATCAAGTGTCCTAAATACTAAATTTCCAAAAGTCATACATTTTTAATTTAGCAAATCATTCTTTGAAATATTATTTTCTTAAATAATATTTTGTCTAACTCAAAGAGTTGCGATGTGAATCAATTGAACACAACTCAAATATTGTTCTAAATTAAACTAATTTAACTCATTCCAAATTCTTTAAAGTTCTCCAACTTCAAGATCCTCACTAAACTCTAATATTCATTGAATAATTCTTATGATGATGGTTTTCTATATTTTTATTTTTGCTTTTATTCTTTTGTATGTACATAGTTCCTTGATTTGTTTAGTTTTAGTTAAGTTTCACTAGCCAAGTAAAAAAGGTTAGCTAAGATATGTTGTTAATTCAGATGTAATGGGAAAGATTCCTTCAGACAACATTTCTTTCTCCAAGATGATGTTTCATGCCCGTCTATGCTTATTTTAATAAAATAAATAGCCAATGTTTGATCTAGGTCTATGTAGTCCAAAAAGCTAACCATCTGATTTTAAAAGTCAATCTGTAATCTCTGAGTCAGGACCTGCACCTTTCCAGGCTCCATGATTAAATCAACAAGCAAAAACAAACTTAGTTTTAAAGCTAAATTTGTATAAACAAATCCATTTAAGTATGCAAAATGTATTTTACAAATAAGCATGTGGAACCAACTTTTATTCATATAATTTAGAGCGTTTCTTTACTGGGCCCCATCACCCAACACAATGTCCACCAATTTATGGTGGCTAGAAAAATCTTCAAGCAGATATTGTCTTACTTAAGGAACCTTACAAATCCAAACCTGGACCAAATGTACAGAGCATACCACAATTTCTCGTTTTTACTTAGCAAGCTATAACTTAATTCCGAAAAAGAGGGCTAGCTACTTTAATGGGAACGTGTCATGCAACTTTTCTAGCCCTTGTGTACTTGGAGTTTCTAAAGCTACGTTCACACTGCATGGAAATGCAACCCATATCCATCTTTTTCATGGCAGTGAAAAAAAATCTGATCAGTGCCACTTCCATATGTGTTACCAATTCCAAAGTTTTTTTTTTTTTTTTTTTTCAAAAAGCGTGCGCTGTCTGAACGGTCATGTTGCATTTAACACGTCTTTCACCTCACTCTCACTCTGAAGAACCTGACTGCATACTGAAGAGCTAATTGTGCTATTTGATTCAGGTGTGTGGGGCCAGGGAACCTCTAAAAGTTTCAGGACACTGGCTCTCGAGGACTGGAGCTGGACACCCCTGCTTTATGCTCTTGAACCGCTCAGACAGATGTCTGGTGACGCTTGCTCAAGAAATTTGATATCAGCAAAAAAAATTGCACATCAAGACATACAGCATGAACGTACCTTGGAGTGCAAAAAATGTTAATATAGTCTGTCCAGGAGCTGCGTACATATCTACATTTCTGCTTGGGTCATAGTTTTCAAGCTGTTCAGTTTTCTCTAATTTTTTAATCACCTTTCTTGAACAATTACAACAATTTGCTGCAGCGTTGCTAAACAAGGTCCGGCTTACCCATTTCCCAAATCCACCATATTAATTTCTCAGAACGACTTTGTAGTCTGAGCTGAAGGATGTCGAAGCAACAAGTGGGTATGTCAGTTGGTCATTACACCGTCCGCCAGCATACTACAAAAATGGTTGAACGGGGTGGAGTGCTCTGTGACCTGGAGGGAGCGGAGTGTGAAGTGCCTCCTTTAGATTTAAAGAGACGGCACCAAAACAAGTTGCTCTCTGACGTAGCTCAGAACAGGGATAAAAAGAGTAGCAACATGGCAATAAATTAACAATTTCAGTGTGAAAAGGAAGCATGATATGTCCCCTTTAATTGATAGAAGGATACAGTTTTCATGTGACGACAGCATATTTGATCCACAAGTGAAATAGGTAATTATTAACATGGTCCTAAACAACGAAGAGTCGTGTTTCACTAACGTATACGGTCCAAATGTGGATGGTTCAAACTTTTCATCCTTTTCAACCCAGACTGGTCCAGCCCCTAGTGCTGGGAGGAGATCTGAACCTCCCTCTGAACAAAGAGCTGGACAGACTCAGCAGATCTTCTGCACTTTTAACTTGCAGTCTGTTAATACATTAAAGCAGGCTATGAAAGACTTTGGTCTGACTGATGCCTGCCGCTCAGCTCACTCATCAGATAAGGAGTTTGACCTTTTTGTCACTTGTCCACCAATCATACTCCTGCAAAAACATCTGATCAGAAATTCTTTAAAAAAGTAGGTGTATGAGTGTTTGTGTGAGGGGCCAACTGTGGGCCGCAGGGACTGGGCTGGGAGTCTGGTGGGGATCCCTTCTTCTTGGTCTCCATCAGGCTATGTCCCCAGGTAGGTTGGCACCGTGCCCTCTCTCCCATAATGCTTTTGGGTTCCAGCCACCAAGGCAGTCTGATGCCTGCCTGGCGGGTCTGGGGCTCTGTGGGAGTTTCTCCTCCTCTGTGCTGACTGGTCTTACAGCTGGAGCTTATGAGGATGTCTGGTTGTCTTTGCTGCTGTCGGCTAGTGAGTGTTCTGAGGTTTCTAGCTTTCTCATCCCAACCACTTAGTGCCTTCAGGTAGGCCTATAGGGGGGGGGGGGGAGTTAGGACAATTATAAGGACCGCTGACAAACAGACACCCAAAAAAAAAAAAAAAATTTTATATATACTACATATGAGCTGTTGGGATAATTTAGATTTTTTATCATGGGGCCCAGAATTCCTGGCAGCACCCCTGCCTCCAGGTGACAAACTTACACACACACACATCCACCCATCCATACAGATAAACCAAACACTTGAAGGACATATAAACACAGGTTTCTGTTTCATTAATGTGGATTTGTTTACTTTGATGGCATATGCAGTCTTTGTTTAATAAAATAATTTGTAAAGACAAACTATCCCGGCACACGTTGGCAACCTATCTCTCATATGATGCGTCTGAAATGCCAAATGCAGGGAAAATAATAAATAAAAAGACAAAGTGTATCAGGTTACCATTACAACCGCTTTTTACTGGTTTGTTCAGATAAAACCACAAGTCTCCTTATTTCTAGAGGGGCAACTATTATGTTGATTTTCAAGAGGACCAATTCAATTCCACACGATTCATGTGCACTCTGTGCAAGCTGATGCTGGTATATAAGGGACTTAGTCATATTTCAATCACAGACTTAAATGCTTTTGGGGGGATTTTATATGAAGGACAAGCACAAAGCAGTGGATGATTGCAAAGTGGAAAGAAAGGGATGTGGTTTTCACCATGTTATACCATAAAAACCAGAGCTGTGTATTCATTCACCTTCTCTACCTGCTAGCTGTATTCTCTACATGGATTGTGGTAAACTTCTCTTCTTGCCCTTTTCCATGAAGGCCAGATTTGTCGAGGGCTGTCAATAGATTCTCCCACCTGAGCTGTAGACCTCCGTAACTCCTCCAGAGACATTAGCAGCCATCAGACCAAATGCTCTCCTTCTCCAGCACGTCAGTCTAAGCGGGCGTCCATGTCACATCTTTCTCCCTGATCCGACTGCTGGGTTCCTTGGTCTCCTGAAAGCTGGTTGTTCTCTAACAAACCTCTGAGGCCAGAAACGAAGCAGCTGCATTAACTGAGGTTAAACCGCACACAGCAGGACTCTGTTTACTGATCAGACAGACCCAGTTCTACCTGGTTTATTTTTGGGGTAACAGGTAAAGGGGGTTTAAACACAAATGTGTTCCATAGTTTTCAGATTCTTCTTTTTGTGTTTTTTAAAGGTTTGGTAAAGCGGTCTCATTTTTCTTCATTCCACTTCACAGTTAAGCATAAAGTCATTTAAGTTTGAGTTGGTAAAGATGGGACCATGCTGCTGTTTGTCGCTTGGGTGATGGAGGCTCTGCTTCATGTCAGCACAGCGCCCAGCCAAGGCGTGCCTCATCTGGAACACCCCACGGCAGTCTTTGCTCAGCTCATCAGAACCAGCTGGCTTATTGATCGGCCTCCGGAGGTCTGGGGGGTCTTTCTTTACCCAACAACCCTCAACATGTTGATTAAGACTTTATAAACATGTGAAACATACACACCCAGCCAGCCACCCAGCAACACCCGGGGACTGTTCTCACCAACCTGGCTGTACTTTGGTTGATGTTTATTATTTTCTACGTTTTAAAAGTACTCAGAACAACACAGCTCTTCGGCCTGACGCTGCTTCGCTTCGCTTTCACGTGTGTGAACTCCAAAAGATGCCAAACAACCCCGCTTCAACTTCAGGTCCCTCTCCTGCCACCAGACAGCTGGTGTGGCACCTTCCCTGCGGGCCCCCGGAGGAGGCCCCGACCCGCACAGCTGCAGCAGCTGTCCCCGGCGAACAGGAGGCTCTTCTGGGTGCAGCTGACAAATGTTTGGAAATAAAGCCCCAACTTACCGCCGCCGTGCAGCCGCCGCTCCTCTCTGCTCCGCTCCTCTCCACTGACAACGAAGCAAAACAATATGGCGGCGGCCGTTGCCACGTCAAGACACAGAGAGTGCGCACGGACAGAGGTCTCACTCTGAGCGACACCCTGAAGCCACCTTCCTCGCCGCCACAAAGACGGAGCTCCTGAAAAACGTTCGAGAACAGCAACAGAAGAGAGCAAATACTCAGCCCAATGAATCGTGATAAAATGCACGTGAGCATGAGGCTCAAGAGAACTTTGACATCTAAGTAGGGAGATAAGTAGGGACAGAGATAGGACGAATAGGAGGAGAGATCACTCTGGGCGAAAATCGGTCGCCGTGTCACTGGGCTGTGAAAAGGTCAGGTCATCTGACAACAGGTCAGTTTACAGGGGCGGTTCCAGCATGGATGGTGGCCTGGGCAAATTCCTTCTTCACACCCCACCCAGGACTCTGGGCAAATGAGCCAATTTTGTGCACACAAATACACATAGAAATAAAATTTTGTTATAAAACACAATAAATATGAATATGAGAAATGTAAATTCATCACCAGATTCATTATTATTAATTACACACAATACAAAGATGGAAATAAAATCAGACCCTGATGTCCAAAAATATGTTAATGAGTGTGTAGGTGGGGTATGGCCTGGATGTTGGATATATCAATTTTTTTCAACTGGAAAGCAAAGGACCGGGGAGCGTGCCTGTCCCGACGGAACTTTTTTTGCGGGATACATCTTGGACCCTTGGGAGAAATGGTCCACGGTGTGCCTCTCAATTCTTTCTGTTGAGGACGTAGAAGATGTCTACCTATTCAGATTTACGATACTTGGATTCCTTTTTTTTTGGTCTCGGAGGATATTTAATGTATCAACACATTCAGAAGCTGCTGGCGGTCAACATGGCCTTGATGAGACTGCCAGCGGCAGCCGACGCGATCATTGAATGAACAAAACGGACGGCTTGATAAGCTGACCGCGGTTGTGGTACACAAAGGTGAGATTGGATAAAACCTGGAAGTGTGAACGTTACCTAGCCCATCGATTGGAATATTGGAATTGGATCCAGGAGACAGCGATGAAAAGACTGTAAAGCTGAAGGAAAAGTTGGTTTCAGCTTGTTCTCATAACAAATTCTGTTTTTCAAATCAGACTTTCCACTATCAAATTCTCCCTGAGTTGTTATGGCGACATCGCACAAATCCCCTGCTCCCCCCTCACCTTCCCCGCTATTATCTGTGGAGGTTTCTCTCAACTGTTGGCTGTCGGATAAGACCAAGGACAAACGGCCTCTGGAGAGCCCCGCGGAAATATAAACTTTCACCCTGACACACATACTGATGCTGACAAGTACAGACGAACTGCACCCGACCAGCATTCAAATGTTTACCTTTCTGCATATATGTGTCTCGTAATTATTTGTGCTTCTCGTGCAAATGATTTTTGTGTGAAAACATAAATTGTGAGGCACCTATCTTTTTTATTTCCCTCCACTCCCCCAATGTAAATCTTTCTTCAAAAGATTTTCAAGGGCAGCGCTTGTGGACTCCGCGTAAAGCGGGGTCTGAGGCAGTTTGGAGGAACGCACCTAACGGCTGCGCTGAAATAGCAGCGGCCAACTGGCTGCGTTCCTGGTAACGCAAGGCCTCAGTCAATCGTTCCCCCAAAATGTTTGTTAAGTGTATGTGATGGACGGCTGTACTGGAACTGAATTTTCGATTGCAATGCAAATTGCAGTTGACAAATAAAATTGATTGATAGGTCACTAGTCTATCACAGGGCAACAGAGAGACAAACAGGACAAACACCAATGCATACACATATTCATGCAGTGTTTTTTTTTTTTTTGTTTGTTTGTTTTTTTTGGGGGGGAAGCCAGAGTACCCAGGGAGAACCCACACATGCACAGAAAGAACATGCAATCTTTGCAGAAAGACACCAGGTAGGGACTTGAAACCAGGATGTTCTTGCTGCAAGCCTAGCTCTACCAACTGCATCACGGTGCAGCCCGGTAAGGTACAGTTGAGCTAAATAAAGTTAGCAGGAAGGTTCTGTTGTTGCTCCAAGCTGAACTTAGCATATGTAGCTTATTCCTGCTAGAACAGCTTTATGCATTTAATGGTTGTCTGGATTTCCTCAGTGAACAGGCAAAGTAGAAGTCACACCAGGTGACAAATATCTATTTTTTTTTACTCATCCTTTTACTTCCCATCAGGCCCATTATCATTTAATACTTGCAACTTCTTGCTACTCAATCAGCCCCAACTTTTAATTTTTAATTCATGTGGACTCATTAAGGATAACATGTGAAGCTCTGCTTAGATTGTCTGTCGACTAATGTCCTGCTAGTGCCTCTCACATAGAAATAAATCTGGAAACACTGTACCCCTGATATAAATGTTTGAAAACGATCACTTGACATGAAGCTTTTCACCTTCTCCCTTACCTGTTATTTAAATATATTTCACAATATGTGACTGCCACATTCTTAATGTTAATAGGAAAACACTTGTTGCCCCATGCAAATATTCTTCAGAAAACAGTTGACAGATTAAATTATTGGAACATATACTGCTCAAAAAATAAAGGAAATACTAAAATAACACATCCTAGATCTGAATGAATTAAATATTCTTATTAAATACTTTGTTCTTTACATAGTTGAATGTGCTGACAAAAATAATCACACAAGTATTTGTATAATTATACAATCTGTATAATTTTATTTAATTTGACTTTGTAAAATGCCTTTGAGAAGACATGTATCATAAATTGGCACTATATAAATAAAATTGAATAGCATCCTAACGTAGTAAAGCACAGGAATTGAGAAGTGGTCTGTGGTCACTGTGACAAAGTGGTTCAGTTTGTGTTCACCATTTGTCCCTTATTCTTATTTCTGATTCATTTACTTTCTGTAGATGGCCAAATTGCTTAAATTTAAACATTAGTTGCAGCTCTGCTCCACTTACTATCCCGGGTTTGTTTGTGTTAGCATTAGGTTGCAGTTTCCATCTATATGTTTAGGTTAAAGCTACTCCTGGATTATTGGTTGAACTTGTTTATTTGGTTTCAAAGTATATTCATATTTGTTTACCTTTTTACTCACCATTGTTTGTCCTTGTAGATCTGCAGGAGTATGGGAGGGGCCGGCCCAGTACTTCCTGCTTAAATGTCTGAGTGATGTCACTGATTGTCTTGCTGGATTCTACCAATTAGAGGGTTCTTTTGCAGTATTGCTTTTGTTTTTTCTTTAAAGTAACTTTTTGGCTTCTCTTGTATTACATGGTTTATTTTGCAGACCATTTTATTTTATAGAGGAGTTTGTAACTCAGCTTAATAATTTTTTGTTTTTCTGTTTAGTTTTCCTGTGTTTTCCTTTTCCCTGTTTAATTGTGGTTTGGTCCACTCAAGTGCAGGTGGGTTCCCACTTGATTATAAAACAGAGCTCTTGGAAGCTCAGAGGGACAAGGAGTGTTCAGAATCCTGTTGAATAAAAGTCTTCAGAAGCTGGAACTGTTGACTGAGGCTGTTTCTTCGGTTCACCTTGCTGACCCTTGACCTCACTACCTTACAGTCACCACATGCAGAAGCACTCCTTTATTAAAGGGGAGGGGAGGGGGGGGGGGGTCTTGCTAATTGCCCCTAGTTTCCACCTGGTGTGTGCTCCATTTGCACAACAGCAGGTAAAATTGATTAACGTTTGAGGTGTGCTATATCTATTAGATAATTAGTCATGACACCGTCTGGGATTTTATATATGTTTTAAGGTATTATGTCTAATTTATGTGAACTTCTGAGTTTGAAAATAAATTCTCAAATTTAAAGAAAAAAAAATAGAAAACTAAAACAAGTGCTTAGTCTGATTTAATGTAAGCATAAAAAAGTGGTTCTTTTTGTTGTTTTTTGTCTATGAAATAAATACACAGCAGGTTTAAAATTATGCAATAAAAATGTTTATTTGTCGACAAAAATACTGTCCCTACTTAAATTCATCCACATATTCACCGTGTGGTATTTATTAATGTAATGCTTCACTTTTAATTTTACATGGAAAAACATTTTACCAACCAAAGTGAATGAGACCCATTAAATATCAGCTCAACTTCCACAAGACCAAGGAGCCCTCCGAAGCTTTCTGTGACAAAAACGTTTTCTGAAAAGTTCAATTACTCCTTTAAGCTCACAATTTACCTCTGATGTTTTTCTTAGCGGGACAAACTTTATTTACTTTGTTGGTGCAAAGCAGCAAAAGATGGGTGGCACCTCCTCCACTGGCAAAGAGGAGAAGCCTTTTTTCTTTTGTATTAAAGCTTCAGCTTGGTGGGCGGTCACATGTTGTTAAATCCCATCATGCCCTTCATGTTGCCAGCGGCTCCCTGCTGAAACTGACGCATCATAGACTGAAGACCAGCCATGCCTCCTGAAACACACAGACACAACACAAATCAGTGATTCAATGACGGCTTATTCCTGCACTGATTTTGCTCTGTCTCATTTAAATTAGTTCACAACAAAAAAATATCATTACATTAAAACTAAACCTGGATGGTTGAAGGAAATTATGATGATGCAGAGACTCCTGTAAGAGTTTTTAAAAGTCCATATAAAACAGGTTTTCTGTACATTTGGGTTTGAAGATCGGGTATAAAAAGGAATTTCATTTGGTATTTTTTCATGAATTTGTGTAGCCTGTGCATTCTGGTCTGAACGTTGAAAAGGTTCAAGATTGTTGCAACACACGTACAAATGAGTGAGTGCACATTGAAAGGTGATGTTATTACTTTCCCTTTATAACACCTACCTGTGTTTGCTTGGTGTTAAACGTGAAAAAACCCATCTATGAATTAAACTATTTTCTGTTACTCACTTGGTTTAGACTAGTCAGTAAGGAAGGAGGTAGGAAAAAGAGCCCGTATGCTTCCTATCATTTCTTTAGCATCGGAACGTCATGATGTCCATTACTGCCGCTAAAGAGCTTTAAGGAATCCCACAATCCTTTGCGTGACATGATGTATAAGCATAGCCCACCTCACGGAAATTAACCAAAATGTCAGGAGAGAAAAGAGTGTGCACTTATAAGTAGCCCCATTTACTGTGTCACATATTACATGACTTGTTGGTCATCCATGTGGATCAGGGGTCTTTGGCCATCTCCGCCTTTGTTGTCTACAGCAAATAAGATCCAATACATGGTGTAATGGCAAAGTTTTAAATGAAAGGAAACAATAAAATCACCAGCTGTGATGTGATAAAATATAATGTGTGTATATATATATATATATATATATATATATATATATATATATATATATATATATATATATATATATATATATATATATATATATATATATATGTTAACCATGAAAATTAAACTGATTACGGTATTTGTTTATGCTGTATACATCGTTTGCTTTCTATATAATGTATAAACACCATTTCTGTTAAAAATAAAACCTATTCATAAAATGAAAACAATTAGAATAAATAAAACAATTATCGGCAGTATGTCAACTCTACTTAAGAAGACAATATCAAGCATTTAGACTGGTTATTGTTAGAACTAGAAAGACTGTATAAGTTTACGCGCCTCCTGATATTTTGGTTTGTGTAACGACAGCTTCAGCTGTTCCCTACATTTGTCCAACTTGCATGTTTTGTAGTTCTTGTTCGGAAGGCTGTTGGCCCGGATTTGACTCACATGATAATCATCTTGTATCATCGTGTAATGATGTAATGATGTAAATGAGTTAAAGGCGGTCCGAAGTCAACACAGCAGTCTGAAACTCCTTTCCTACCCATGATAAGAGTTTTTACTGTTGACCTAATGAAAGCCAGAGCAACAGGAGCTAGGAGCTATAACCAGAACATTTCGGATGCAGCCTATGTCTGCAGCGTTTCCAGGTGGAGCACCTTTACAAACGGAATAGAGTCAAGCATTGGACTGTTTTTGCTTTTATTGACAGAAAAGGAGTTTCTATGTAAAAGCTAATTTTTACTTCTCAGTGAAAGGTTCTTTAATTTGTGGGGTTCCCCAAGGCCTGATACTCGGCTCTTTATTTTCATTTTAAATACTTCCCCAAGCAAGCATTCAGTCTTTTATCAAAATCTCTTACCATTGTGTCATTCAGTTTGAAATTTTATGTAGAATATAAAGATAAGTAAGTTAACTTTCCTCCATAACTGTTAGGTTGATTCACTGTATTATTTTAGAAAACTGTTTCTTATTTAGTATGGCTTTTGCCAAGGGTATTGTGCGGGTATTGATTCCCTGTATCTGCCAGCTAATCCACATTTATTTGATATTTTTCGGTCTGACATCTTTTATGCACCTGTTTTTGGGTCTAATGTCCTGTGATTTTTACGATGCCATATTGTATCTGGTACAGCGCTTTGTGACCATGAGAAAAGCACTTTCTAAATAAAACCTTGATTAGGTGATGTCTGAAAGGAGCCGTGAACTAATGTTCATTCAGGAGGTTGTCGTGAAGAGCAGGTCTTACCCATATGGTGCAGGACCCGAGGATCCATCATTTTGGCCATCTGTTGATTCAGTTTAGCCATCTGAGATGGGTTCACGTTTTTGGACATGTCTCCACCTGAAACACAAAACAAACACATTAGCTCTGATCTGTGGTCTAAAATCCAAGACTGATAATATATTCCAAAAGTCGAGGGCCTTTTTCTTGCTTGACTTTCAGGTCACACTCTTAGGAAATGCTACTTATTCAATTAACCCTTCATCCTTAAGTAAATTTTACAAAGCTATTCACAATCTTCTCCTTGCTCATCCATTCAAGAATCTTTAGTCATTAACACCAGCTCAAGATGCACACATGCAGACACAAGACATAATGTTTCCACACCTTTTTTTACCAAGGAAATCAGTTGGTTACACTGAAAAGCTTGAAGCGTGCAACACAGTCCCTCAACTAATAAAGAGATGGAGGAACCGTGGGCTTCAGTGGCTTCACCAAAGCCAGTTGGTCAGGTGGCACAGCTGGCATCCAACCAAGGCTCTTCTGATTGAGAACATCTATTGTGTCACTAAATCAGGACGGGCCCAGATCCAAGTCTCTCCTAGCCCTGCATCGTGGCTCACTGGTACCTTTAAAGAGTCCTTTGATGCCTCCCATCTTCTTCACCATCTGGGCAAACTTGGTGTACTGAGTGAGTAATTCCTGAACATCTCTCGTGGCAACTCCAGAGCCACGGGCCACCCTCTGGATCCTGTTGGGCTGCTTACTGAACAGCTTGGCCCCGTCTTTACTGTCTAGTTCTGCAAAGGAAACATAGTGAGACCAATTACACATACGGAGGCAAATCTGAGACTGTCTGGATTAGGAAATTATGGTTTCCCTTTTGCTTGGAGGCACTTTTTGAACTTGTTCCAAATGTTTAGATTTTCACTCCAATCGGATCTGCTCCAAGATGTTATTAAACTTTTATAGGTGTTAGCCAAATTCCAGTTCAAACTGAGGTCTACATTTAGATCTACTTTACAACACATCCAGAGCACAGTGCTGAGTGTTATAAGATGTATTACCCTGGTCGTTCATGCTGTCCATGATGGTCATGAGTTTCTTCAGTCTGGCCATTGATTCCTGCTCGTTTCCTTTACTCATGAAATCTGTACCGAAACCTGGAATCATACCCTGAACACAACACAGACACACAAATCCAGAGTCAGGACAGAGAGGCACGTCACTCTCAGCCTCGCCAAGGTTCACCGTCGTTGTAAGATCAAATCCTATCAGCTTTGTGGTACATTAAACAAAGCTGCTATATTAAGGGCTACAGTTGCATGTTAGTGTAATAAAGCATTTCCGTTATGGCATTAACAAGGCATTTATTTATACAGAAACTTTCTGTACGGAAACAGCAAGAAAGCAAAAGGGATCTCAAGACCATTTGACAGAAGATCTCCACTTACCATTATTTGACCAAAGGGTCCCATTTTCATTATGTTCTGGAACTGCTCATACATGTCCCTGAGGGTGAACTGGCCTGCGGGTTTAGAGATCAGGAGTCAGTCACCTTGTCTGCAACAGGTTCTGGAGAGTAGGGGGGGTGGGGGGGTGCTCACCATGTTTGAGTTTGTCTATCAGCTCCTCGTTGTCATCCAGCTTTAGCTCGTTCACTCTGTCGATCAGTCCTTCAATATCCCCCATTCCTGCAACAAAAACAGTCTTTTGGTTTTGATGCTGAATACTGGCTGCCTGCCTGTATGAATGAATGTTGTGTTTTACAAACATAAACAATGTGACTGAACAGATTTAAAGCCAAAGGTAGACAATAATGACCCATGTCATCTCTGGACTGTGAACTAGCTACTTTGGGGGGACAGATGCTCATCTGTGACCAAGCCACCTCAGTCACCCCACCTCAACAGATACCCTGTGTAGGATGGTTCTGATCCGGTTTTCCTGAGCTATATGTGAAGTTATGCTGCTATGGAAATGGGTTTGAATCATAGTGTCTATTCGATTTATTTGCTATTGGATTATACTGGCCTTATGATGGACAGGCTAGTGGTCCAGGGTGTACCTAGTCTCTCATCCAATGGCTGATGAGGGCAGGATGGAACTGAATCATGTGAATCACGGCTTCTACACAGTTCTCACATTAAATTCTGGCTATTTTCACACTCATATTTACTAAGTTCTCAATCCTGTTGCACAACTGCTTATTTACTGTAGTATAAATTCAGAAGTTCAATGTTTATTTAAAGCGGTTAAGTCTACAGAGGTCCAATACAGGAGGAGGGGTAGATGGATGGATGGATGGAGAAAAATAAACACTAAAAAAAAAAAAAAACAAGACAGGATATAAAGCCAGGAAATAAAAAGATTTTTCCAAACTCGGTTTTGTGTTTCTATACTTCTCCAGAACGTGTCCAGTCAGTGCTGGAAAGCTGGTGTTTCTAAGTGTAATTAGGTGGACCTTGGTGTGTTCATGAAAATGGCATAATATATGAGCTGAATTCAACAGGGCAACCATGAAAAGAATCCCTGCAGGACGGTGACTCTTACAGAAGCAACGATCGGACGTAAGGACCACTAAACCTTATTTAGCTTGCAGGGCTGCATTCCTGCCAGAGCAGCAGGTGCAGTGAGAGCAGAAGCAGAGAAGGTCTTTACCCAGCAGCTTGCTGATGAAAGGCTGCGTCTTAAACGGCTCAAAGTCGTCGATGTGTTCGCCTGTTCCGATGAAGATGATGGGGCTCCTGGTGGCCGCCACGCTAACAGCAGAACAGCACAAAGCGAAGTTAAAGCAGTGGCTTAAAGATCAACCAGCCATGCGGCATCACGCAGGCGAGGTTCTTACGCGCTCAGAGCTCCGCCTCCTTTAGCGTGGCCATCTAGTTTGGTGACAATTACTGACGCTACGTCCACTTTGTCTTTAAAAGCTTTGGCCTGAGACTCGCAGGCCTGTCCGATTGATGCGTCCATCACGTACACAATGTTATCTGGTTGCTGTGGAAACAGAGAGAGAAGCTTGAATACACATGGAATTAAAGCCAATGTGGCGTCGTGACAGGAGAGATGATTTTAGGGAAGATTCAGGCAACAAAACAGATCCATCTACCAATCCCACTACACATCCTTTCATTCAGTCCAGACACAGGCCAGACGCCTGAGGTGATGAGTTCAGGGCCTCACCACTGCGTTGGAGACTTGCAGCATCTCCTCAAACAGCGAATCCTCCTGTTTATGTCGTCCACTCGTGTCCACGATGATGATCTCAAAGTTTTCGCCTTTGAATTTCTCAACGCCTTCAGCGGCGATCACCACGGGATCCATCTCAGTGTAACTGATCCCAACACAAACAGGGAGCAGTCAGGAGGGGGAGGGGCTAACTACCGACAACCTGGAGGCAGCACAGCAACACTCACCTGCCGTAAAAGGGGATCCGGGCTTTGGTGGCGTTTTGTTTGAGCTGATCGAAGGCACCTTGGGGATAAGAGACGGGTTTACACGGCAGTTTGTTTATTTGCTGTAGGACACATCGTCTGGGTGAAGGTTGTCAAATCATGCCATGTTTCAGGCAGAGAAAGCAGCAAAGTCGGGCGTGCCTACCTGCTCTGAAGGTGTCAGCGCAGATCAGGCAAGTCTTCCAGCCTTTCCTCTGGTAATAATAAGCAAGCTGCAGGGAGAAGATCAGCACAGCTGTTAGTGGAGCCAAGGCTTGGCAGCCATGTGACACAGTGGCCATCATTAAGGATGATCTGGGTTTTGATCTCTCAGTGGGTCTGGCCATAAAGTCTACATCTCAGAGCTTTTCTGTAATCGTAAAGACACCAGATGTCTGCTGACGGGTAGAGGCAAAGTTGTGGAAATCTGTTGTCCGATTCAGAGTTGGTGTTGGGCTTTACCAGGACACACGCAGGGCTCTATTCATCTATAGACAGCATCCTGACAAAAAGAACATTATGTAGAAACATCTGAAGACATCAGACAGGAAGGTTGGACATAAGTGGGTCTCCCAAACAGGACATACCAGCAGTTTATTTAAAAAGCGGCTTAAATAAGAACAAAGTCGATGTTTTTGAGTGTCCATCACAAAGCCCCGTCCTCAGTCCCAGAGAACATTAGTGGGCTGAGCTGAAAACGTGTGTGAGAGCAAGACAGCCTACAACCCTGACCCAAATAACCAGCTCTGTCAGGGAGAAGATTGTGGAAGGAAACTCAAAACACTTGACCCAAGTCAGAGAGTTTTACAGGAGACTCTACCAAATCCTGAGATAATGGAGGGGAACTTCTGGGTTTGAAGAAATAAACTGCTTTTATTCTCATTCTGGCATTTAGCAAACAGAAATACTTAAGTTATTCCCACCGGTCCTAAAACTGGAAAAGAAAAGAAGACTTATCTGTAAATATTTACTTTTAACCATTTATCCTTAACAAATGCAATTGAAGGATTTGCCGAAACAAGCTTTGATTTAATTCCAGCAGTCGGCCTCAATTGGACTCAATCAGGATTCCACAAGTCGACCTGAACATATCTGATGACTCCTTGCAACAGTTCTCCCAGACACCCACCGTCGTCCTCAGGTGGCTCGACGGCTGTGCTTTTGGATTTAATTGTAGCTAACATCTGTTTCTTCTCTCTTGGACGGGTGCTTTTTCTAACCGTGTAAGAGAAGAAACTCTGCTCTAACCTTCCTGCAGCTTTTAAGCTAAATCCGACTGGTGTTGGCAGTTGTCCATAACTTCATCCTGCTAAACCAAAAAAGCCCATTTCTAGCAGAACAAAGTTACCCCACAGCAGGGTGCTGCCACCGCCATATTTCACTGTGGGTATGGTGGTGTTTTGGTAAAGCTCGGTCAACATACCGCAGGGAATTACAGCAGAAACGGTTCATATTTAGTTTCATCACATCATAACAGCTGCTCTCACAGGGTTCTAGGCATTTATTCCACATTTGAACATTAAATGTTGTTTTGGTGCTAATGTTCCCGTGTTTGACCACAACACTGTAGAGCCATGTTTAGAGAATCGTCCAATCAGGATGGGGCAGCATCTATTATGTCCAACAGGTCTACAGCTGCTATCAGCAGTACATCTCTAGACCTAAGCAGGAGAGAAGTGAGAACAAGAACTCTAAAATGTCTGAGGCTTAGAAAGAGTTTATGTGTCAGGTGTGTGCAGTCACCTTGGAGCATGTCGTAGTTTTGCCACTGCCCTGCAGACCAACAAACATGATAACATTGTTCTTGCCTTTGGTTGGAGTCCAGGCCTTCACGCCGGGATCAACCAGCTGAAACAGAGGTCATACGTGAACATGCCAAACTCTCTAGAACATACACGGCTCATTCACGTGATTCCTGCCATAAACAGCAGCGCGGTCAGCGTACCTTCACCAGCTCCTTGAAGACGGCGTGTTGGATCATCCTTCTCTTGTTCAGTCCTGATGCCATCTCCTCCAGGTCTATAGCCGCCCTGCAGGGGCAAAAATGCTAAGTGTTGAAAAACACCCGGACCAAACTGGCCTCACGTCGGCCCAGGAGGCCAGGATCAGAACAGAGCTGCGCCAGACTTACTTGACGTTTTCTCGCAGCTGTTTGACCAGCTTGATGTTGACGTCTGCCTCCAGGAGGGCAGCGCACACCTCCTTTAACATGGCATTCAACACCTGGAGACAAAAGGGAACTCCTAAAAGCAGCCGCTAAGGCAGACACGCAGTGAGCAGAGCTTTGTGAAGCTCTGACCTCAGTTTCTCTTTAACAACTATATACAACATTTCTTTCTTCTCCTCCTTTAAGGATAAACTGAAAATTTCATTGAACAAAAGAAAACTTTTATGTGAACTAAGACTGTGATGCATGACATGTCTGCATTTTTTCAAACATGGTTGGTATTGGTCCGATAAAGTGAAACTGGGCTGATAACGACCGATGTTCACGTCCATCTTACTGCTTGTGTGTGTGTTTCAGGAGGGGGTGGGGGGGGGTGGGGGTTGGCCACGAGGGATGTGTTTGGTCATGTGACTGTGATCGGGATCCAGTGCAGGATTGTGGGATGTGTAACTGAAGCAGAGAAGCAATGTCAGTGGTGTGGTTGATTTTTCACAATGTCAAAATGGTAAAGAAATAAACATTATTATTGGCTATCAGCCATAACAGCAATATTAATATCAGCTACTTATGTCGGCCCAAAATTTCATATCAATGGATCCTTAATTTGCTTTAAACAGTAAAAATTTACAAGGGTCTCTTTTTTTTTTTTTTTTTTTGGAAATGTGCAAATACAGTAAAATCCTAACAGGTTTTTGAACCAAAACATCTAGTTTAGTTCATAGATTATAGTCCAACAAGACAATTTGATTCTGAAGTTAAATTTGGGTCCCAGCACTCAGAAGCTTCCTTCAACAAAGAGAAGTGATTAGGAACCTGAGAGCAGCTTCATCGGTTAAAGCCTGATACCAGATTCCCTTTAACACTTTGTAGGGTCAGAGCATCCATGCCTCATAATGTTGGGAAGCTTTGCTGTAAATTCTCCTGCAGCCACTGGAAGCTGCCTGAGGCGATGACTGATTGAGACCTCCAACAAATGCTTTATGAGCATACAAGTGGTTAACTATCGTTAGCATCTTATATTAGCAGCTAGCACAACCAGCGTGACCCTGAGCAGAAAACTGTTCACTTTCTAGAAACTCGGTCCTCCTTAATACTTCCTGACTTCATTTCTAAAAACTGAAACAAACGTTGAGTCTTCTGCCTGAAGCATTGTGGTTTATCGTGACCTAGTAGCACCTGATACATTACGCTCTCTATCTGGGCCCGTCAAGAGTCCAACTGTCCCATTTTAATCACCAGCCCATTTCTTGGTCCATCTCTAGACCAGAGTAGGACTGAAGGACGGATCCGACAGACACCGTGTTGCCTACCTCTTCATTGATGATGGTGGCGTTGCTGAGTGACCTCAGCGCCGAGGTGATCTTCCGTCCCAGGTCAGCCAGCACCATGATGGCACCCTGAAGTAGTCCTGAAAAGACCCACAGTAGCACGCGTTCACAGAAAATCCCTTCCATACTCCACATCGGTTCTAAAAACGGTCCTGTCTGGGTTCAACCACTGAACTGCCGTATGTTCGGTCACCGTCCCGTTTACCTCTCTGCCTGTGGCTGTGTCAACCCTTAATAGTGACAGAACTGATTTTACACTCTCAGTTTCCTAAGAAGTTTTATTGCTACGACTAGGCCTGCACAATTTATTTGCAATATAATCGGAATTTTAAAAAACACTATATCCAGATTACAGAGGTCTGCAATTTTTGGCTGTGTAACAATTCATGAATAAGACGCGTCCTTTAGGTATGGGTAATATGTTTAAAGTGGGTTTGCCTCCACATGGAAGTGAGGACAGTTGCAGCAGTGAGATAATCTAATTTTATTACCTGTTTTAGAGTTTCTAAAATCAATACTCTTTTTTTACAAGGAACTTTTAGGAATCTCATAGCATTAAGTAGCAGTCAAACTGTTTAATACAAAGCCTTGTTTGTTGGTTGCACTTCATGTTCAACAAGGATTGATGTCCAACTCAACAAGCTATTCTCCTGCATAATAATATTCTGATTAATAAAAACTGTTCAATTTCCTGTTTTAAATAGTCCTTGGTTACAAACATCTTCATCTACAGGCCATTTTTGCTACTTGTGGTTAATGCAGAGAAAAGTCTAACTAAATCACAATTATGGTTGAAATATATCGGCGTTTTGATTTTTGACAAAAATCATACAACCCTACATTGGACAGAATCTCTGCTGCAGATGCAAAACCAGTGTGTAGAGGTGAAAATGGGCCACTTACTTCCTGTGTGAGTATATGTTGTGGAGGGGAACCCCCCAAGTGAGCACCTTCAGGGAATCAGACGACAGCTGCTTTTCACAGCCACACTGTACATAGAGAAGAGAAAAATTATAGTCCTTCAAAATTAAACTAATCTTCTGGTGGCAAATCTATACGTCTTGCAGAAACATCCAGGCCTCTGTAACTTTCCACATTATAGCCACAAACTTCAATGTAATGAATAATTGTAAAGGAGAGGGAGGTATTGCTTTAACAGTTTCTATACATATAATATATCACGTGTTATGAGCAATTATTTTCCATTCTCTACTCTAATAACCAGAATTTTAATTCAGCAAAAACAAATGCACTGAGAAAACCTCAAACTGATGGATTGGCCATGGGTCATGGATTGAGCATTAATGAGCACTGCAGCCAAGAGGTGCTTGGTGACTCTGGAGGAGCTGCAGAGATCCAAATCTGCACATTTCTTGAATTTTACAATTTTTCTTAGAACTTTACCTCAGTAAGATAAATGCTATTCACAAAGCTTTTAGAGAGCTCCTAAAGTCTAAGATTGTTGGGAGTAGTGAGGAGGACGTTTAGCGAGCCTAAGTTCTTAAGCAGGAAGGACGATGGAAACAGAGAGAGCTGATTGGCTGATCCACCACCTAAATAGTGGAGGAAATGAGCACATGAACTTCTTTAACCATTATGCCATAATGATTACGTAGATAAAATAAACTATCATCCCCATAGAGGGAAATTAACTACTTTCAGCGAAATGTGCTGTGATCCAGAGACCATTGGACCTTTCAACACTCCTCTATTCTCCTCCCAGAGCTGCGCGTCACCACGGTGCTGCTCCTCCTCGTTTTCTCTACCTTTTTTCACAATTTTATGTTAGTCGTTTTGCCAAATCCAACCTCTTTATACAAGCAGGCAATCAGTGAAATGCAGATTGGTGGGAACACATTAAGTAGTAAAATGACCAGTATGGAGACTAAACAGAAGCAAATCAAAATGATGATGTAAATAAGCTGTGTTGAAACCTTTTGATGCTGTGTAACAATCAGTTTTGTTAAATTTCATCATCCTGTATTTCTTCATCCAGTCTAATCGGTTAATTTCTCTCCTTTGATTATTTGGAGCGCATTTTTGTGCTTTTTCTTTCTTGTATCAACCAATCACAGCTCTTATAATGGGTTTGCAAATTAGCCATTAGGTAGACAACATTTGCACAAAACAACGGTTGCATTGTTTCATCGTGTAACATGTTTCATATGCTGTCCTTGATTAAATAAACGAAGAAGACAGCATTCCACCTAGCAACAGGGTCGACCACACCTCCTCACTAAGATAACATTTCTGTTGTCTCCTTACTCAGAGTCGCTCTCAGCAACATCTGAATCACTCTGAAGCTAAAACTCCTCGGCAGGAACTTCTAGACTAAGATAGGAGCTCTCTGAGAGGACTCCGAGAATCTCTGAATACGGGCCCAGGTCTTTATGGAAAAGTGGCAAAACAACATATTTCGGCAAGAGAAAGGAACAAGAACTCCAGATCAAGGTTTGCCACAAGCCAAACACTATGCATACGAGAAAACTAACAACACACATCACTCTGCAATAACGAAACACGGTGATGGCAGGATCATGCTGTGGGGATGTTCTTCAGCAAGAACAGGGTCGCAGGTCAGAGTTGGTGGCAAGATGGATGGAGGCTGGACCTAATCCTGGAAGAAACCCTGGAAGAGACTGGGCTGGAGGTTCACATCCAGCCAGAAATAGCAGTGGTTTGATATGCTGGTGAGGATTCTCAGTTATCCAGCCATGATCAAGCCAGAAAAAAGGTTAAAAAAATGACTTCTATTCTGAAGCTGAAGAATAGAAGTCCAGTTGTTTATTTTTTTTACTTTTTTTTTTATAGCTGTGATTTATTTTTTCCAATTCTTCTGTACTTGCACAATATAGATCTTAAAGTTCTTTTAATTTATTCTGGTTGCTTTAAAGAACGCAAATAACCTAGAATTTGACTATTAGTATTCGTCATTTATTATCACACAAATGTGAGTGTTTTAACCGTAAATGTTTGGCCTGAGATGTGCTAAGTAGACAGTGGCGTTTTTTAAACCTTTCAGTTTAATTTATATCGCCAGAGAAAGCCAATTCCACAAAACAAAACTGCTGAAAGTCAAGCCTGAGCCCGTCTCCGGCTGATGCCGACAGCGAGGCCCGAGGCAGAAGGTGTTTTTCCTCAGCTTACCTGCGGCTGTGAACAACATCACAGCTGTTTACAGCAGCGCTAACAGCCAGCAGCTAGCTGGACAGCCGTTAGCTGGCGGTTCACGCGGAAACTGTCCGCGCGCCCAGTTAGCTCACCCTTGTCTGTGTTAGCGGGAACAGAACTACGGAATAAGCGAGAAGAAATCAATCAGTTGTTCAGGCTTACCGAGCTCTGGACACTATAATGAAAACGTAGTCGTATCCAAACTCCAGCAGAGAAGCGTCATCTAACCAGCCCTAAACCGGAAGTTCTGCGTCATCATATGTTGTTTATGGGGAGTTTACAGTGCAGTACCGCCGCCTACTGGCCTGGAGAATAGGACCGCGTCAGAGTTTACCTTGCCGCTTCTCCAGTGTTTCATTGTAGTTTGATTTAATAAAACGTTACATTATTCATGTGACTAAAAAAGCATTTTTTTTCATTAAAGTGCTAAATGTGAGACTTATAAAAAATATTTTTAAAACAGTGTTGGCCATCCATGGGTTGTTTTGTGAATTGACTTGGTCATGGTCACCCCAGGTTTTCTTTGCCTGAATAATGTGGTGTTTCTATTGTAGACTTCTGTAACAACAAAAAAAGACTCTTGAAACAGAAACTATATTTTACCATATTTAATCTAAAAGGCAGAGGGATGTTTACAGCTTCAGTACTGGACTCTCATACACAACAACGCGACGGGTAGATTCCTGGACGCCAGAGAGAGCCCGTTCATTACTCGCACAGACACACAAGCACAACCAATTATGTTCACCCATTCAAGGGCATGCACAGTATGATATCAGTGTTCCGTTCATCACATTGGTGGAGAAGATCATATTATGATGTAGACGTGTCCAATCTAAGTATGTCAGGCTCTTTCTCCGTCTGTTGTTTCCATGGTAACCATATTTCATAGCCCAGTCTCTGTAATCTCATAAACTGTAGCAGTGTGGAATTTTTAAGTCTGTTCCTCTACTTTCTTTCATGAACTCTCTACGTGCCAGTTATTTCCACTTCAAGCTTCCTCCATCCATCGGCAATACTCAAGTTATATTGGAGTTGCCAGTCTAAAGCTTGATTTACAGTAATCCTCATATAACTAGTAAATTGCGTTTATGCAGCATATTTCACAGATTAAAAAAAATTAACGTGCTTCACAAAGTGTATTAATGCTGACAAAACTCTTCCAGTTATGTCCAGGTTGCAAACTGAAAAGTTTGAGAACTGCTTTACCAGTCAGCTTCAGGGTTCTACATAGTCGCTAAGCTTTTCCTAGGACTCTGGTCCTGTAGATCTTTTCTTGGTTTACTGATGTTGTACCTGGAATCTGCTTAAGCCACTCTCCCAGTTTCGGGGTGACACCCCGGAGTGCTACTGGACACCAGTACGATCAAGTCTTTGGTTTTCCTTAACTTTGTGGTCTCCTTGTTGACCCGGTGGTAGGCAGAGTATCAGTGCGATTTACTCTTAGTTTAGTTTCAGCTCAACCTCAATTAGCAAAACAAATCAATGATGCATTTCTTCAAGTTTTCTACATTCAAACACAGAAAGAACAGAAAGAACGAGAAAGAAGGCTTTAGAGAACCCAAGACATGCTCCAGTGCACTAGAAGTCATGGTTTAAAGATCCCAACAAAACCACATTTTAAAAAAAAACAAAAAGGTGGGGCTCTGATGTTCCCAAACCAGGAACTATCCTCATCCTCAATGTCAACAAACACTACAAAAGTGACTGGTGACAAAGAAGTCCTGGCAGACTTCACTGAATCCTGGGAGCAAGCTCAACTTTGTACCAAGAACCCCCCGTAGACACAGCTTTGGATTATAAAAAGTCAGACAGCCTTTAAAAGCAACCCAGATACTGCAAACTCCTGCATAACCTCCCAAATACCAGGAGGGACACAGTCATGAGCTTTCTGCAGATCCACAAACATGTGGACCAGACAACCAAACCTCCATCCCTCTGTCCAGAGTTGTGTGAGGGTAAAGATCTGTGCTCCTCCTGAATCCAAGGTTCAGTCATCATTTAAAACCTTCTATCCAACACCCTAAAGTGAGGTTTCCCCAAGGACACAGAGGAGTGTGATCTCTCCATAACCGGAACACAATCTACTATAACCTGGCACTTTGAATAGTAAAATTGCTTTCCTTTAACTAGACCTTTTTGTGCTCCTCAGCCCACATTTAGCTTTTAACACCAGGAATCGATGTCACAACCTCAGCAATGTTTTTGGAATTAGAGGTGCGTCACTGCCAAATGGGTCCCAAGGATCCTTTTTAGGCCCCTCAGCTGTACATCTACTATGTGGGTTCTCCTGGTGGGTATAGTGGTGAGTATCTACACCTGTCATGCGGGAGACCGGGTTTGATTTCCCCGGTGATGTGTGAGTGGTGACCTAGTGGCTAGAGAGCTGCCTGTTTGAATCTTGGAGAGGCTCCCAAGGCTGCCTGGTTGTCACACTGGGTCCCTGAGCAAGACCCATGACCAGATTATTGCCACTCAGTGCAGCAGCACATTGCTCCATAGGGATGGGGTAAACACAAAACTAGCTCCCCACTGTGGGACTAAAAAGGGAAATATTGTCTCAATGGTTAATTTTGTTTCTTTTAAATTTATGGTCCTGCGCAGCACTTTGGGTGTAGTTCTCTATAAATAAATGTTGACTGATACGGACCTTTAATGGGGCTGTTAAGGTCACATGATACACTGGTCGTACCCTTCATTCTATTTAATGCTTTATGAATGCATTTTGATTTAACTTATATTCAACACTTTGCCAGTTGTGCAGATCCCCACCCCAGCATTCTAGTAAAGCAACCAGTAGTCCCAATAAATGGTGGAGACTCAGATTGTAGAAAAACAAAGGAAAGACTTGTTAAATCTTAAGTGTTTTTAATTGAAATCTGTAAAATAATGCAGTCTGGGTTACAATATCCTGTGAAAGAGCACATCATGTTTTGGTGAGTTCCAGCAGGTGATGGTTAAATGTTTTTGAGTCCAGTCTGTAAAAGGCTGTGGCAGGCAGCTGTGAGCTCACTGAGACATGAAGCTGAGCGGTTCAATGAAAAAGAAGCTGGACTGGTTTCTACAGGCTGGGGATTTTGATCCGAGGGAAACCAAATGGATTTCTCAGGAAGCCGGGGGCCCAGCTGTGGGAGGAGACAGATGCTGTGCCTCAGGCGGTCCTGTGCGGCTGGTGCTGACGGACCTCCACTGCTGAATCCTGCGGAACAGCGTTTCTGATTCTGCTGCCAGAGTCAGCATGAGAGCCAGGGAGCTATCCTGGAGAGGAGAGGCGAGGAAAACCACCATCAGAACGATCATGTTATTGCTCCAAGTGACCACAACAAGCTTTAAGAGAGGTTTCTCCTTTAAACTGAATATCAGGACCCAGAAAAATGGGAATGTTTAGTGATTTCATTTGTTGGATTCTTTTTACTGCTTACAATTTTTTTGTTACAGTTGAATAAAATAACTCTGAAAGTATGGAAATAGAACATAAAACACTTTTTCTTCCCTCATCCACTGATGTACCCTAATAAGGCCCATTTCCACTATAGGTCCCAGAGCATTTTTTCTCTAGAACCTAACCACCCAGGCTGGTTTTTTGTGCTGTTATGTAAGGTAAATCATGCTTCCTAAATTAGCACGAGTACCGCTGCAGTCCCGTATTATAGATCTCCATGTAGTAAAACAGCAGAGTCCAGAACACCATTTAAAAATCACACAATCCTATTAAAACAGTATAATCTTCAGGTTGTTTCTTAGTGGTTGTAGTTGAATAGGCATGGACTGCCTCTGCAAGCTGCGTGAAACTGTGCTGGTAGACTGGGTTTAAAAGAACGGCGGCGATCTGCTAGGAAGAAGAAGCACAAATAGAAGCACCAGTGCGTCTGCTTCAATCAAACTGAGCAAGATTTTTTTTAATCTGAATTTAAGAGACATAAACAATGAAAACTAGCTGAACTCAGCCGGTTACAATAACTTAAGTACTTTGATGAGAGCCTTCTCCCTGCAGCTTTGAGCCTGCTTCTATTTTTTCTAATATTTCCTCTGAGGTTGCTGGATCTTATTAATGTAGTTGAAAGCAAAACAGATGCTGGGTTATGGTTTTTGTGCTGCAGAAGCATACACCCAATGGGCCAGTAGAACTGTGGTTCCACGTCTGTAACGGAACTGACCAGCAGGGCGAGACAGTCGGCGGCGCTGGTCGGACTGTGGGTACATCTCAGCTTCTCCTCCAGACACTCTATGAAGTCCATCATCAGCTGGACGGAGTCCACCACGAAGCTGAAACAAAGAGTTAGACATGAAATGGAAGCGGGTGGTCCAGTAAAGCGCCTTGAGATGACCCGTGTTGTGCTCTAGGAATACTTTTTATTTAACTGAATGAAACACATGCCTCTAGGTCAGTTAATACGCAAGATCACCTCTCCATAGGGCTGGACGATATAGAAAAAAAAAACATCAATAAAATAGAAATATTGAATAATATCGATAATTATCAACAAATTCAAACATATATTTTAAGTGCAGCCCTGGCTATTTTATGCTGTTGCTTAATGACCTATTTTTAGATAAAGAACACACAAACACTGAATTCAAAACTCAACTCTTTATCCAACCAACTTTTTATCAAAACTGCAAAAATAAAAAAAAATAAAAAATAAAAAATGAAAAAACGTGTGCTCTCTGAACCCTTTGAAGGGGGCGGAGCTTGGAGTGTGGATCATTCCTGGGTCTCCTGTTGTGATTGGTTGGATGTAGTGATTCTAATATTAACCTACGTGATTGGCTAGAATGCAGAAAGGAAGGAAAACTGTTCTATAGAACTTTTTTTCTATCATCGATATACATCTATCAATCGATACATATTGTTATTGAATTCTGGTCCAGCCCTACCTCTCCATGTTAAAAAGAAGCAGATCTTACGGATGCATGTGAGCCTGGACAGGCAGACTGGTGCTAGCCAGCGGCCTCATCAGTCTCTGCCTCAGAACCGTGTGTTCCCTCAGGATGGCCAGGAGGTGATTACCCAGCAGCTCCAGCTGCTCGTTCTTCTGACCTGGGGGGGGGCATCAGCACAGATCAGACCATGATTATCACGGCTCGGATTTCTGTCATGTCATTATTTTAGTTTTCTACCCACTAAAACGGATTTTAAATGAAGCTTTTTGCAAAGGCCACACATTTCAAATCTTTGGCTCTAAAGCAGTTTGACAATCTTAAAATTGAGCGAGTGGATTTAATGAGCAAAACGGTGGTAAAGGTTTGGGGGGGGGGGGGTACTTGTGCACAGAGACATGTTCACATGTTTGAAAAGAAAAGACTAAATTACTGTAAAGCAGTAGAAAGTTCAGAGTAAGCCTGCCAACATGAGTTCCCTGTGGTCAGGATGAGGAAGGTGGAGGCTGGATTTAACCTGATCACTTCTCTATAAACTCACATTTATCTGGAATCAACAAATCCTGGGCTGCACTGAACTGTGACCAAACCTGGTCCCGTTCCCTGATCTGGGCCTGGCTGTGAGCAGACACTGAATAAATAACGCCAACTGGATTGTTTTTAAACCACAAACGTTGAGGATAAGAGCCGGAGCCGGATGAGAGTGGCACTCACTGAGGTGGAAGGCATGAGCGACGTCAGCACTTTGTTCATCCACCTTCAAAAGCTCCAACTGCAGCTGCACCTGAGTCAGTGGGAGGGAACAGAACCCATTAGCAGAACCACGCGGGCAGCCTGGAGCGCCGGTGGAACCCGGAGAATGTACCAGTAGCTTTGCAAACCGGGGCTGTCCTCTCCTGAACAGGAGAGCAGGCAGCTAGGATCTCAAGCCAGTTCAGTCTTTAAGGAAAAAGTGATGCATAGCAGGGCTTTGTTTCAGCTGAACTCATCTGTCATGGCGGCTGTAGCAGGGCTGTAGCTGACTGATAAAGAACTTAGTGTAATTCATGCATTTTAAAATCCTTCCCCAGCCAACAGAGACGTGACTGGACTGACGGGATTCATCTTCAGAGGTTTACACCCCATCATCAGCACCAACGGCGTGTTCATTCAGGGCTTTTAACGACGCGTTTCAGCCCGCAATCATCTCTGAGAGCATCAGGTCATTATACACAGGGCCAAAATTATGATTTGGATAAAAGTCCCCCTTATGTGACCATCAAACAGTTCTGGTAAAGTTCTGGAGAGATATTTCAGCACTCTCATCAGAATTGGTTGGGCTCATTTTAACTGCTGGGTTTTCTGACAGATCCAGTTTTAAAGCACACTCCATAAATCTTTAATATTTCAGGCACCAAAATTTAGCATCAAAGTTTCGTCCATGTTGATGAACTACAGGAAGCGGAAGCTGCAGGACCATCAGTGCAACCGAAGCCTTCCATTTCAAGCCTGATTACGTAGATATTAATTTGTGAACACATCAGTTTCACTCTGTGCTGTTAGATAAACTCAGAATTCCAACCCTGGAAAAACAACTATTCAAATAAAATCAAAATGTTAAATAAATGCCAAAAACACGTCATTCATGCTGCTGATGGCTGTATGTAAACCTCTGAGCACACTCAGCCTTAACGGCAGCGCCTTACGGTCCAGCAGGGACGGTCCAGGCTCCGCCCCTCCACAGAGACATACCTCCCACAGCTGCTTGTGCTTTCTGATCTGCTCTTCAGCCTCCTGCAGGTGTGGTGAGAGGACGGGGCCCGGCTCAGAGAAGGCCGAGTCGATTTCATCCTGAGGGGAGATGAACACAGACGTCACTCCAGAGGGCTGAGCATCAAAATCTGATCAAAACAGCCGGGCTGAGGAGTTCAGGAGGAATCTGAAACCGTGGCAACATTTTCTCAGAGATGATTCTTGCTTACAAATTTAAAAATATTTTTTGGCAAAGATCTATTTACATGTTGCACAGGTGTCTGTGCGACATGATGCTTCATCATGCTGGAAAGCTCACAGACCGTCACCGTGGCTCATGGTAGTTCTCACATTTCCTTTTCCCAAACAATGTCCTAATGTTCCAAACGACCAGGAGAAGGATCCAGCCCTGGTGTTTCATCTTCTCCTTGGACAGATGTGGTGTCTTTGCCAACATCCTTGTTCCAGGTCCATTGTCCAAAGGTCCAAGTGCAGATTCATCAACGTCCATCAGCCGCTGATACTGAGCAAGCTATGCAGTGGTGGAGACGGTCCTTAGAGGACATCCCCATTTTCTGCATCTGATTCTTTAATGTTGAAGTTTTTTGATGATCCAGAAACTCTTCTTCCAGCTGCATTATTCTTAGCAGCATGAAAATGTGTTTTGTTGGTGAAAAACAGGAAGTTGGAAAGTTTTCAGGAGAAAACATCTGTCCGCTTTAGCCATGACTGCCGACACGGCCTCTGAGAAATTAACCAGCAAACTGAGGTCACGTGTCACAGATCCTGCTGTCAGTTTTATTAAATAGAGGACAGGTAGGAAACAGGATAATGGTGATCAGCAGAAAATACTTTATACTGTGGTATGAAAAAGTGTTTGCCCCTTCCTGATTTCCTATTCTTCTCATGTTTGTCACACTAAAGTGTTTCAGAGCATCAAACTAATGTAAATACAGGTAAACACAAGGTGCAGTTTTTAAATGAAGCTTTTTATCCAAAGCCACATGGCCTTGTGTGACAAAGTGATTGCCTCCTAAACCTAATCCCTGGTTGTTCTGCTTTTAGCAGCAACAATCAAGCGTTGGCGATAACTTGCAGTGAGTCTTTCTCAGCGCTGTGGAGGATTGTTGGTCCTCTCATCTTTGAGGAACTGTTGTCATTCAGACACATTGGAGGGTTTTCCAGCATGAGCGGCTTTTTTAAGGTCAGGACACAGCATCTCCGTAGGATTCAGGTCAGGACTTTGACTAGGCCACTCCAAAGCCTTCATTTAGTTTCTCTTCAGCCGTTCAGAGGTGGACTTGGTGTGTTTTGGATCATTGTCCTGCTGCAGAACCCAAGCTGGTTTCAGCTAGAGGTCACCAACAGATGGCTGGACCTTCAGGATCCTTCAGGATGTTTTGGTAGACAGCAGAATTCATGGCTCCATTTATCACAGCAAGTCTTCCAGGTCCTGCAGCAGCAAAGCAGACCCAGACCATCACCACCATGTTTTACTGTTGCTAAGATGTTTGGTGGATGAGTCGTCGCTGCACTCTTGGGGTGTTTTTGGTCGGTCGGCCACTCCTGGGAAGGTTCTCCACTGCTCCATGTTTTCTCCATCTGTGGATCATGGCTCCCACTGAGGTTCTCTGGAGTCCCAAAGCTTTAGAAATGGCTTTGGAACGCCTTCCAGACAGAGATCTCAATTTCTCTCTCTCATTTGTTCCTGAATTCCTTTGGCTCTCGGCACGATGTAGAGTTTTTGAGGATCATTTGCCGTTTTTAACTTGGTCAGGCAGATCCTACTGAAGTCTTTTTTTTTTTTACGTCACTAGTGGCTCGTTTTTCATGCAGTAGACTGACAGGAAAGGAAGTTTTGAGAGAGGGGGGAAGACATGTGGCAAAGGACCTCAGGCCGGAATTGAACCCGGGTCAGCCATGTAGAGGACAAAGGCCTTCGTATATGGGTCGTGCCATTGGAGCACGCCCCTGAAGTGATTTCTTGATTGAGAACAGGTGTGGCAGTAATCAGCCTGGGTGTGATGTTTTGGGGGGCGCACACACAATCAATGTCACACAGGACCATGTAGGTTAGGATTTTATTCCTCCCTTAATAATAAACCATAAGCCTTACTTTTCCTAAAACCTTAATTTAAAAACTGCTTTTCGTGCTTACTTGTGTTGTCTTGGACTAATATTTAAATTAGCTTGATGTTCTGAAACACTTAGACTGTATAAACATGCAAAACATAAGAAAGGAGGACGGGGCAAACACTTTTTCACACCACCGTAGAACAAAAGGAGGATATGACTTCCTGACCTGGGACACGGCTCCAGCAGAGACACATCTGGACAGCAAGCTGGCAGCCGGAGTCACGGTGAAGGGAGACAAATCCCACTGCTGCATCTGGAAGTGAAACAGGAACATCCAAAGGGAATGATCCAAATAACTGAGCACATCTTCAGTTTAAATGAACACCCTGAACATCCCTGGCTGTATGTTCAGGGTGGTCGTCCTGCTGGAAGGTGAACCTCCGCCCCAATCTCCAGTCTTCTGCAGCCTCCAACAGCTTTTCGTCCGTGGATTTAAATTCATCCATCTTCCCATCAACTAAGACCAGCTTCCCTGTCTCTGCTGAAGAAAATGTTTAGCCCGACAAGATGATGCTGCCCCCACCTTGTCTCAAAGCACCGATGGTGTATTCAGGGTAATTTACAGTTCTACGTTCCCTTCAAACATAGCTGATTGTATGCAGGCCAGAAAGCAGCAGAGCCCCTCCTTCCACATATTTACTGCGCCTCCTGCATGACTTGTGGAAAACTGCTGACTGGATTCTTGTCAGTTTGCTTTAACGACGGCTTTCATCTTGCCACTCTTTCCAAAAGTCCAAACCTCTGGTGGTTCCGTCTAACGGCTGTCCTGTTAAAAGATTGCCCCACCTGAGCTGTGAATCTCAGCAGCTCTTCCAGAGTTAACAGACTTCAGGACTGCTTGTCTGATTAATGTCCTCCAGTCAGTCTACGTGAAATGAGACCAATAAACGTGAGCTGAAAGCTATTGACAGTGAATTTTGATAATAAAAATTCATAAAGAAAAAAATTAAATATGCTTTAAAATGGGAGAAAATTTGTGTGCCTTATTTGTCAACAGTTGTGTCACTGGTTAACTAGACAGGAGCGTTGTTAGTTTTTGTTTCTCATGAGTGTTTGGTTTAGAACTTTATTGACGGTCCCTAAGTGAACCACCGTGTGTAGGAGGAGCGATCAGACAGAGAGCGGCAGCCCGAGATCAGCCTGCCTGTCCCGGATTGAACAGGAGGCAGACGCCGCTGGAGCTGCGGAGCGCGAACGTCCAGTATCCACCCTGAAACTGAACAATAATAACGCCACACATTTTCTACCCATCCTGACACAAGCGGGATTCGAACCTGGGTCCCAAAGATGCTACGCTACATAGGGACAAAAGCAGACAGATTGTCTCTGACCACAAAATACACGATGATCTATAAGTGGCGACTTATCGATCCTCACCTTCCGGTCGTTCCAGCCGGCCGGGCTCTGTAACACCGGTCTGCTCCGCTCGGTTTAAGGTTTCAACCTCCCTCAATCCAAATCTGGAAACTTCTTCTTCTTCTTCTTTTAGGTTTTTTTGGCGGTTGGCAAACAACTTATAGGTGCATTACCGCCACCTTCCAGACTGGAGTATAGATTAGATGTCCTATCACTATAATCTTCCCATTAAACCTGATTTCCTAAGATAACTAAAAATGCTATTAAATACTACATCTTCAGAGGACCTTTGCAGCAGATTTTTAATATCTAAAATTACTTTATTTCTTTTTAACTCTCTGACTAATATCTCTCTTTCCCGATTGTACTTATCACAAACTAGAAAAATATGCTGCACTGTTTCTGACTCTCCACAATAATTACACAACCCTGTACTATGTTTATTAATTATTTTCAAAGTACTATTTAGCCCCGTATGCCCAAACCTTAATCTGGATATAATATCCTCTTCTTTTCTATTCCTATTACCTTCCCTACATTCCCCTACTTTTCTTTGAATGTTATAGTAAAATCTTGCCTTCTCTTCTCTATCCCATAATTCCTGCCATTTCTTTTTAAAATATATTTTACTAATATTCTTGACCTCATTTCTACTTATTTTGATATTTACCTCAACATTATCCCTTTTTGCTGCACTCTTAGCAAATTGATCCGCCAATTCATTTCCTACTATCCCAATATGAGCAGGAATCCAAATTAACTTTACCCTAGATCCATATTTTTTAATTTTAAAAATTGATTGGTTAATATTCAATATGATATCTTGTCTCGTTTCTGAGTTTTGTTCTAAGATACTTATTAATGCACTGCTTGAATCTGAACAAATCAATATTTCCTTCTTCCTTGTTTCCTCACACCACTCTAGAGCCATTAATATAGCCACTAGCTCACCTGTATAAACTGTCATTCTATCTGTTATTCTTTTATTTTTCATAATGTTTAAGTCCGGAATTATAAATGCTATTCCAATTTTATCATTTAACATTTTAGAAGCATCTGTAAATACTTGTAAATATTCAGCATATTCTTTATTTATATACTTTTCCAATCTGGAAACTTTTCCGCCAACGCTCTTCTTCTTCTC
The DNA here is from genome assembly GCF_011125445.2 of Fundulus heteroclitus. Taxonomy (NCBI): domain Eukaryota; kingdom Metazoa; phylum Chordata; class Actinopteri; order Cyprinodontiformes; family Fundulidae; genus Fundulus; species Fundulus heteroclitus. The sequence continues at coordinate 30,897,700 of NC_046379.1, read as the reverse complement.
TGTTGTACACAACACCGCCCCCTATTGGTCTGGATGTTGGACAACAAAAGGGAACGATTTTGTGGGCTTTTCGTTTCGCTTTAAATTAGTTTATCACAAATAAAAATTATTTATTATTACACGACTTTCCTCAAGATGCAAAGTGCTCTCAACCGACTTGTTGTCACAACACGAATAAAGACAAAATAAGCTCTAGTTTAGTGACGTGACGTGTTAACATGGCTATTTCGTTTTTTTATTGGTTAGGGACAACGCAATCAAACATAGTCACAAAGCAGTGCTTGCAGCTGATGCGATGCGCAACTCAAAATGTGCTCCACAGAAGGAGGTGAGTGGCCAACAATTGTTCCTGCTGTTTTTATCACCTTTTGCACAGCCTTCAGACAGCAAGGCTGTCTTCACTCAGTGGTGAGTGTAGCCTTATGGTCTATAATAACGCAATATTCTTTTTTTCCCTTTTTTTTTAGATTTACTTGTATACCTTTATAAATCCAGATAAAACCTCATCATAGACCCCTACCAGAGGACCAGCCTAAATAGAATGAACTTTACTGAAATTGGATGGAAGAGTAGCACTTTCTTTTAAATTATGGACCCACCTGTTTCATATGGCGCCAGTCTCAGTTCGAGCACTACCACTCCAAGCCAATAGATGGCAGACACCCTCCAGAGAACAGGATGTTATTCTGTAGCCGGAAGGCGAAGAAGTCCGAACCTGAAAAGGATCATTCTGTAGCAGCAACGCCCTCAGCGGATCTTTCTCACTGAACTTGTTTTCATCATCTTTAGCAGAGTCCAGTTTACAAGTCCGCCATCATCAGAGTCTACCGTGAGGTGAGTTAAGACCAGCAGTCGGTCCGGAGCTGCCTGCAGGGTCCCGTCCCTGTCCAGCCAGCTGGGACCGGGGAGGCTTTAAACCGGAACTCCAGGCTCAGAGGGCTGCCTGCCTGGAGGAGCACCAGGGAGGGCCTGGGCTCAGCTGCTGGGAGCAGACTGTGTGTGTATGTGTGTGTGTGTGTGTGTGTGTGTGTGTGTGTGTGTGTGTGTGTGTGTGTGTTGGGTGGGTGTGGTTGTGCTAATGTGTTTTCTCTGGCGGTGACCTAATCAAATATTAGTGAATCAATAAATCAAAGGGTCCGTCCTCACAAAGGAAGAATCGGTAATAAACACGAATACATCGTATACTTAGATATGTTTTCAATTAATTAAACTATTTAAAAGTTAACTGAAACTAAACCCATGACCGCAGTTTTAGGCTGTATAAAAAATAAAACAGGAAAGTGTAGTACAGTGGGGGTTAATTAAAAAAAGTAAAGCAACAATTATGACGTAACATTTATTGTTCTAGTTCTAATAATGTAGTTTTAGTTTCACTCTGGTAAATGTTCATGGGTATCATCAGTGTCATAATTAGCCTCATAAATCTTTAACAATTAACTGATTGACTACTTCATTATATTTATTCATTAAAACCAGTCTTATGAAGTAAAGTATATTCTTTTTTTCTTTTCCTATAAAGAATCTGGGTGAAGGTTAAATTCTGTTTGTCATACAGGCTACAGGCTGTCATACAGGCTTCTATAGACATTATAGAAAGCAGAGAGAGGAACATGGAGTATGGTAGAAGATATTTATCAGAGTCGTAATGTTCAAATTTCAATATAAAGTCCCTGAAAGAATCACTGCAATCCCACTCATCTATTTCAGTTGTTAATCAAGTAAAGACAAAACTAACATGGAGGGAACTGAGCATGAATGTTGGGATTATCCGCATTAAAATTAGTTTGCACATTTAGGCGCTGATTCAGCACTCACCAGTGCTCAGAAGTTGGAGTGTTTGCCACTCCTTGTTAGATAACGTTTCCTTTTTTCAGAAACGTTGCATTCGGACAATCTAAAGATCACAGTCTGTGGAAAAGGAAGTTATTCATGCCTGTGCAAATTCTCAGTCATCCTGACCGCGGCGGTTCTGGTGCCTCGCACTCCAGCAACCTGCAGTTGGAGCGCTGCTGCTTTTTAGCACATGGGGGCCCATCCTACTAGGCGCATTCCAAGTAAGATGCTGATCAACCGATAGCATTCCCATTTAAGCCTGTTGGCGAGAGGTTATTTAGTTCATCTGAATGCATTTAGTGCAGAGCTGATCGGAGATGGGTTTCCATCTGCGCATCTATGAGGATCTTCAAGGTCAGCGTGTTTGTGTTTCTTAATACTTCAGGTCTTAAACAACATGACAGATTTAGTTTTGTTTTGTTACTTTTTCCCTGTTGCTGTACGGATACACATCAGGGGGAAAAAAGGAAAATACACGCCGATGCTGGTGTTTTCTTCACACAGTCATAATTAGGAGGGCCTCAAGCTGTGGATTGTGTCCTGCAGGGATTTCACCCTCTGATCTCATTAACAGCCTCTGACCTGGAGGAGGAGGAGGAAGAGGAGGAGGAGGAGCTCTGAGGAAACCGATCCACCTCTGCTGCTCTGGATATGAACTCTACCCTGCTGCTGCTGTAGACTGAGCTGTAGGGCAACATGGGGAACAGCGCGCTGAAGTCTCACCTGGAAACCTCCCAGAAAACCGGAGTGTTCCAGCTGACGGCCAAAGGCCTGCAGGAGGTAAGAGGAGGCGCTGTGGAGGCAGACTCACTCTCTGTCTGAAGCAGTCCAGTCCCTTGCAAAATAATTCACTGTAGTGTGAACATTTCTACATTTTGGCCCAATGTTGTTACGTCCACAAACACCAGGGTGCCCCTTTCTGAGGCCACTTACCAATTTGGTGTTTTCTGAGGGCAAGTGGTTCTCAATGCATGTGCCACACTTAGGGCTGGACAATATGGCCAAAACTACAAGTATATTTCTTAATTTCTGATACAATATAATTACAATATTGATATCAACAAAATAAAAGCCCCAGAACGACTGCCAAGAATGCCCACAACAGATGTCTGTACAAACTTATGACAATTAATTTGCCATGTTCATAAACTCCTCCAATATAACATTTTAGAAAGATTTGCTTTAAAAAATAAAACTCATTAAACTTCATAAAACCCGGAACGTCAGTCAGTGACAAATGCTGTAATGATGGACCGTAATGTATATTGAAATATCACCTTTATTGAATAAAGTTATATTGCGATATATATTGATATTGGATTATTGTCCCCCACAGGCCACACTTTTTCACTTCTAGCTGTAAAGACTTTTGTTTTAAATTTCCTTCCACTTTCAAATGATGCACTACCTTGTGTTGGTCTGCCAATTAATCTTCCAGTAAATCACACTGACGTTTTCAGTTGCAACAGGGACGTGAATACTTTTTCAAGCTGCTGCAAATGGATCAGAATCAGAGAAAGGTGGTTACCAGTGAATTAGTCCTATGGGCCACAGATCATTGCTAACCCTTAGAACTTCTTACTAGAGTTCACAGTGTTTAATCACAGATAATAAAGTGAATCTGGCTTTTAAATGGAGGGAGGAGCCCTAACCTTGTTGACTGGATCACCATCAAGCCGTTCTGAACGTGTTCTACTGGATCCTGGTGTTTCTCATTTCAGTTTCCAGAGGAGCTCCAGAGGCTCACCGCTAACCTGAGAACGGTGGATCTGTCGGGGAACAAGATCGAGGTTCTCCCAGGCTCAGTCGGCAACTTCCTGCAGCTTAAAAGTCTGACGCTGAATTCCAACAAGCTAAGTGAGTGAGTGGTAGGTTCTGTCTCCTCTGGGCCTTTCCCACTGCACTTCTAACGCGTCTGGTTTCTGCCGCAGCTGGCCTTCCTGAGGAGATCGGCAAGCTGAAGAAGCTTGAGACCCTGAGTTTGAATGGGAATAGGATCCAACAGCTACCCCCTGCTGTGGGCCAGCTCAAGGCCCTGAAGACCCTTAACCTGGCCGGGAACCTGTTCACCGAGTTCCCCGTAGGACTAGGAACCCTGAGGCACCTGGACCTGCTGGATTTGTCCAGAAACAGGATTCAGAACGTCCCAGCAGAGGTGTCGGAGCTGCAGACCATTGAGATCAACCTCAACCAAAACCAGGTTTGCCCATCAGTAAAGCCTTATAATAAAGAAGTTAAAAGGCCAGGGGCCTCATGTACGAAGCATGCGTACGCACAAAATAACGTTTAATGCACAACTTTTTTTTTTTTTTTTTTTTTTTTTTTTTAATGCACAACTTGGCATGTATCAAAACGAACATTGTTTTAAAATGGTCTGCTGTGAAACTGAGCAGCAGCCACGCAAACCTCTTCAATCAACAACAAATGCAAAGTCCTAAAACTCTCCCAAATTCACTGAAATATGACTAATAATTCAGTTTTATCAAACCTAATGTTTTTTATGAGTGAGCTTTTATGGTTTAAGTGCGTACATCGAAACTAACTGACATTTAGCCCCATGCAGTAACATAACACTCCTAAATAATGATGGAAAGAAGATAGGAAGAACCGTGCTTCACCGGTTCACTTTCTGAGAGCTTTTCAGAAGGAGCTGACCGACAGATCGGGTATTTAACCATCACCCCTGAGCCGTTCCAAGCCAGCATCATGGGACGGCCTCATTCATATGTTGTTCAGATACATAAAAGTTCCTTAAACCATGGCTCTCATTTGCAGGAAGGAGTCTATTTCCAAATGTAATCAGAGCTTTGACTGCACTCATGTTGCTACAGTGCTGCTTAACTCAGGATTCTGCTGGACTATCATGATATTAATAATTATTCTCATAATAGCTGTGTTGGGAACAAAATAAGAGCAGGCTCAGTGTGGGGGGGCTGACTCCAGGTGTGTAGCCAAATCTGACCCGTTTCCATGGTTATTTGGACACATGGTGGGTGCCTTCTAGGTGTTTATACTGATTTGCAGATGTGTTTAGGGGGTGGGAACGGGGCGGCCCAAAATACACGTGAACCGGCCCGTCATTTCCCGCACCTCCGAATTTATCAAGTTAGCGTGTGCGGTGCCTCGTCTACACACACTTTGTACATATGGCTTATTTTTTTGTGCGCCGCATGTTTCAGGATTTCTCCCCATCACCGACTTTTAGTATGAAAGCTGTGCACTCTTTTGTACATGAGGCCCCTGATCCCTGTAGAACCTGCAGGACGGTCCTTTAAGGGTTGGGGTGTAAGTAGGTTTCCTCTTCCCTGTCAGATCTCAGTGCTGTCAGCAGAAGTGTCCCGCTGTCCTCGTCTGAAAGTTCTTCGTCTGGAGGAGAACTGTCTGGAACTCTCCTCCATTCCTGATTCCATCCTGACTGACTCCCAGGTGTCCCTGTTCTCCGTGGAGGGAAACCTGTTTGAAGTCAAGAGGCTCCGAGAACTGGAGGGATATGAAAAGGTCAGATTATTATTATTATTATTTATTTCATATAAATAATAATATTTATTTCAAATAAATATTAAGAGTAAATATTACTCTTACTAAACGAATTAAGAATTGAACTGTCTTTACAAAGAAATGCTTAAAAGCAATAATTCATCTGCAAAACCTCCTAAAATTAGTGAGGCTGTATTTTTCTGCATTAGTAAAAAATGTCGTTCTACCATAAAATCGTCCAGGTTATAGGATCTGTGCATAAACTAAATAAACTCAAGGATTAAACCAATTTATCCAGTTGTTATAGCCTTGCATGAGCCTTAAGAAGCCTTTCTGTATGAACGATCAAAGGTTGTTGGAGAGAGAGGACAGCCAAAGTTACACAGCTCTGCAGTCAATCGGGATTTCACTATTACAACAAAATCAGGCTAAATTGTTGAGTTTACATTTCCGTTGGCATTAGTCTTCTTAAGCAGCAGTATTCCTTAACCCAGACGTTAACAGCAAGATTTCCCAAAGATAGGCATGACGGATAGAACTGGTAAAATAGGGCCTCCCTGCTGTAACACGCCCAGCCTCTGTCATGTGTTTCAGTTTAACTCCCACTTTAAAAGTAGCAGCCTAAGGGTGAGGGGTGACTCTAACCCTCAGTCTACACGCCTCCCTACATGATTCTGTTTACTTTCTGTAAGCCATTTACTCCATTTGTTTTTCCTCTGACTGGAAAGTGGGTTGATACTGATCGCCATCAGGTTTGTAGTTTTTACCAGTTTACCGTAGTCTGGTCTTGTCTTGAATGGTCTCTCTTGCTTTCTTATCAGTATATGGAGCGTTTCACTGCCACCAAGAAGAAGTTTGCCTGATGTTCCCCGGCGACGAGTCTAAACTCCTAAACTCCAACCACGATTGGACTTGGCCTCAGTCTTCACCCCCCCACACCCTGCACCAGCTGCAGCTGCTTATTGGTCTGTAGTGAGGTGCTCCCCACAGCACTCCACAAAGACCCGGACCTGCTGAGAGGTGGAGACGGACAATAACAGCGAGGAAGGAGCATGAGATTCAGTGTGGCGTTTTTAACAGGATGCTTTAAAGCTTTAGTGTTCACTAAGTGATGGGCAGCGACATTCAGCTCCTCCAGGAGCTTTCATCCAGAGGAACCAGCAGGACAACCTGCTTCCAGGGATAGTTAATTGATTCCATGCACTGTCACAAGTACATACAAGGAAATGGTCATAAGGAAGTTTGTCTTGATACAAATGGGGGAAAACAGCAGATTTCTAATCCAGGAGTTTCTTCCCTCGTGATGCTGGCCCAGCTGCACAGCTCAGCACAAACAGAGGATACTTCGTACATGTTAGACAGCATCACAGGGCTTGAAGGTTGATTAATTTTTTTCTCTTTTTTTTTTTGTTCATTTGCGTAAAGCCTGCCACTTTTACTGTGTGGCTGGTCAGCTTGTGGAGCGTACTCTTCATAACAGAGTGATAGGGGACACAACATATGTAGGGTTCTCACTCACACATCAGAAAACAACATCTTACATCTGTCCCACTGTATGCCCCACATGCTTGGCAGTTAGAGGGTATAACCCCCTCTCTAATGCACCAGGCAACCCCATCAAACTCCATCCAGTCAGGGCTGCATGTTACTTAAATGCTGAGTAAGCAGTTTCTTCTCTAAGGCAGACAGCTGTTGCTTCTTATTATGCAGCAGACAGAAACAATTAGATGGAACGTGCAGAGCCTTGTATGAAGATGCTGTTTGAATCCTTAACTTGTAGTTATTCTGTGAATGTCAACGTCTCGATTTGGTTTTTCTCCTTTTAGTTATAAATCCATACATTTTTCATACAGTTTTGGCCCCTGAATTGCTGCAGCCATGTTCCAGACGACTGTTTGATAATCCTGTTGTAGAATGACACTTTACCAAGTTATGACATTATTTAAATCTGACTGTAATCATACAAAAGCCCCAACCACAGGCTCCCCCCTGTTATCTGTTTGACAAAAGCCGTATTGGAAAAGCTATGAGAAAATAAAATCAAGCACAAAAGCCACATAAATACATAAATAAAAGCAGTACCTTGCTAAAATATTCATTCCCCCATTATACTTTGTCACATTGCTGATTAGAGAGCCTTCCACATGTTTGCTGTAGCTGCTGCATGGCTTGTGGTGAACTGCAGACAGGACTTCAGATGATGACTCGGCTTATGACTTCCTTCCAACAAAGTTTTCCTTCATGCCACTCTCCCCTAAAGGGCAGATTTGATCAACTCAACTTGTTTGTTTTCCCTCTAAAGGATTCTCCCACCTGAGCTGTGGATCTCTGCAGCTCCTTCAGAGTTACCACAGGCCTCTTGGCTGCTTCTCTGGTGTTCTCCTGCCCATTTAGGTGGATGTCCATGTCTTGGTAGGTCTGCAGGTGCTCCATGCTCTCTCCATGTTGATGTGGTGGATTGAACAGTTCTCTGGGAGGTGTTGATAGTTTGGGAAATTGTTTCAGAACCTAACTTTGCTTTAAACTGCACCAGAACTTTCTCCCTGACCTGTCTGCTGGGTTTCTTGATCTGCATGATGCTGGTTATTCTCTTATACCATACCAGCTTTATTTATAGCACTTCAGCACCCGACAGAACCACAGTCCTGTACACAGGACAAATGAAACAGTAGTCACACGATGCCGTAATAAACCAATATTAAAATCAATAACCAAAAACAAACTAAAACAGCCATGTATTAAAATAAAACAATTCATCAGAATGAAGAAAAATATATTGAAATGGATAAAAATATAATGTAAAAATTAAATCCAATTTAAAAGTCAATATCTCAGATGGGTTTTATGAAGGGTTGGGGAACCAGACAGGGAAGAGCCCTGTCTGTTGTCCAAGGGAAGGTCGTTCCAAAAGTTAGAAACCGCTCCACAAAAAGCAAGGTCTCCTCAAAGCCTACGCCTTGTCATCAGCACGCTGAGGGCAGCTGATCAGCCGACCTAAGGGAACAGGAGGGTGCGAAGGTATGTAGCAGCTTGGACAGGGCCATGAAGAGCTTTAAAAGTAAAGAAGGGCAACGTTCTCTAAGACACCACTGAGACCAGAAAAGGAACAGCGACATTCATGGTGAGATGAAAGGACACTCAGTGGATCCTGGTTATTAATTAGGAGCCTTCTGCAGGCAGCTGGCTGTACTGGATTTTATTCTGGTACATCAGAATAAAGAGGGCTGAAAAATTCAGTGTGTCTTTTCAGATTTGCAGTTGCAAAAGTTTCATCCATGCTTTATTTTCCTTTGACTTCACGGTTTTGTACTGATTTGTGTTGGTCCATGCTATAAAATCTAATAAGATGCATCGAAGTCTGTGGTTTGAATAGGACGGAATATTAAAGGGTTGTATGTCAAAAACTGGGGGAATACATTTCAAGGCTATGTAAATTTAGAGCGTGTACGTCCTTTTTACCATGACTGTATTTTACTAAGACACTAAACAAGTCTTTTTACTTTTTTCTTCAGAGTTTTCCTTCAAAATAAGCATGAAGTGAAATGTGATTTTCTGTTAGAGCCAGTTATCAGTCAGTATTTAGTGTGACTCATTCTGTACCCTGCTGCTCATGAAATAAACACAGGTGGGATGAAGGAACAAATCTCTATCATGTCAGTGAAAATTTGTCTAAAATCTTATTTTTCCTGTATTTAATTAAAGCGGGTGCTAAACAGTTTCTTCCCTGCTGGTGTTGAATGTATGTTTGGTTTTAAAACCTCACCGATGTTCAGAAATTTTGTGTCCAGTTTAATAGTTTTAACAAACTGTACTGTCAGTTATTTATAGTTGACATTATCTTCTACCTGGAAAAAATGACAACTGCTAGTTAAACACGTTTAACTTGCTGTGTTTTGCTGAGGTCACGTTATAATTAGGTGAGTCAAGACTGTACAGCCCTGAAGGAGTATTGCCATGTGATGTGCTAAGAAAGGGAAGAAAAGCCAAGAGCTCCACCACAGAAACCACAGGCCTTGGTTAGCAGAGGAATGTTAGTGCTCATAACTAGATAAAAGAAAAGACTGAACCAGTATTGCTTTTTTAAAAGCGTAGAAAAAAGTCCGCAATCATCTCCACAGGTTTGGGAGTTAAGATCTAGGTTGCCCATACTGCACCACAGATCCAGCTGATCAACCTCCCATCTGTAGGCCGACTCATCCCCGTCCTGGACCAGGCCAGGGATCGTTCTGTCATCAGCAAACGTCAGGGGTTTGACAGTCAGTGAGCTGGGTGAGTTTGGTGCTGAGGATGCCTAGGGTTATTGTGTTAAACGCTGAGCTGAAGTCCACCAGCAGGATCCTTGGATGTGTTCCTGAAGCGTCGATGTGTTGGTTGATGCAGTGTAGTCCCAAGATGACTGCATCATGCACTGACCTGTTAGGCACGTTTGCAAATTGCAGGGACTCCAACACGGGTCCTGTGATATAGAGCATTTGAAGCAGGAGGAAATTTCCTACTGTTCCAACGATCTGTTGAAGATCTGTGTGAAAATGGGGGCCAGCCAGTCTATGCAGATTTTCACGCACAATGGTGACACCATCACAACTGAGACACCTTTCTGATCTGCCTCTGAGCAGCCTCACATCCTCTTCACAGATCATGGGTACATGTGGGGGATTGAGGGAGGTCAGTCATGGGGACTAACTGATGATGGCGTTGGAGTATCAGAGAGGTGAGAATTTGGGTTTTTCAAACCTAAACCATTCGGCTCGTCAGCCAGCCGTTAGGTGCCAGCAGAGTTTAGGCGTGTTTTTGTAAACATGGAAGCTTGGCAGCTTCCTCTGTAGTTTTCTAGAGTCAAATTCAGTATCATTTCAATTTAGTTTATTCAGTTTATGTGGTGCAAATTACCAACACATAATATCGAGGCACTTAACACAAAAAAACTGAATTCAGTCCAATCATACAGTCACATTTCAAGACAAGTATGTACCATCCAACTGATTGTAGTTACCAAACGACTGTCAAATTGTTTATTATTCAAAATTGTTCAAAAAAATAATGACCATAAAGAAATTGTTTCTCCTATTTTAGCTCCCCTTTAGTTGCTCTCTCAGCATAATGACAGATACATCAGTGTAAGCTAAACCACTCTATAAGCTTTGTCTTAAAAGTAGACATGGTGTCTGCCTCATGGACCAAAACTGGGAGTTGGTTCCACAGGAGAGGAGCCTGATAGCTAAAGGATCTGCCTCCCATTCTACTTTTAGAGACTCTAGGAACCACCAGCAGACCTGCAGTCTGAGAGCGAAGTGCTCTGTTAGGAACATACGGGGTAATCAGAGCTCTGATATATGATGGAGCTTGATTATAAATAGCCTTACATGTCAACTGCTGCTAAGTAATATTTCCATGCTTTAAGCTTCTCATGGAGTGTTTTTGGTCAGTGCAATCAAGTGATTTCAGAAAAACATGTTTGGAAAGATGTCTTGTTTCTGCGTGCTATGTGTTTATCATGTGTATTCTGAGTTGGTGTCCTCATAAAAAATGTTATGGTAACACAATGACAATAAAGATTCTTTTTTTTTTTATAACTTTATTTTTTCAAGTTTTTTTGCACAGAACATGTGTATCATCAGTACAAAGACTGTCAGGGTATGTATATGATGGCAGGCAATTATTAAAGTGCTGACCACTATGTGCCCAAATTGGTGAAGGAGAAAATAAACAACAAAAATGGAAAGAACAGAAAATAAACATGTACACATAAGCCAGTGCATCTGAGCACAAATGTGCAAGAGTTCACATACCCTTACGTGTCTAAGTAGACATATTAATCGAACATATTTGTACTTATACGCATACACACATTCCTAAGAACATAAGAACACACAACCGAAACCAGGGGGTTGCGAGTAAGTCGCCACTGATTATAGCATTATGGTCATTGTTTTCCTAAACCAAAATATACAAAGCCTTAAGGAAGGTTATCACCTTGTCTTGTGGTGTAGATATTCCATTTTTCCCAGAGGGCGTTGCCTTTGTCCCTTTGTAATCTAAGACTAAAGGTTAGCAGTTCCATAGTTTGAATGTCTTTAATTATGGCTTTCCACTGATTAATCGTGGGAGGTTCCATATTAAGCCATCTTCTTGTTATGGCTTTTTTGCTCGCTGCCATGAAAATTTTTAAGAGGTATCTGTCTTTCTTTGGTAGTTCAGTGTCCATGTTACCTAGGTAGAATGACAGGCAAGTAAAATCAAAGTTGTACTGCAAGACTTCTCTGGTTGTGCTTTGGACTTCTTTCCAGAAGGGTTTAAGAGCGGGGCAACTCCAGAATATGTGTGTATGATCTGCCATACCATGTCCGCAACTTCTCCAGCATACAGGTTGTTGTCCAGTCTGTTTACACTTTTGCTTTGGTGTTATAAAAAATCGAATGCAATTTTTCCAGGAGAAATCTCTCCACAGTTGTGAGGACGTAGTGGAGATTTGGGTGTCAATTATATTTGTCCAGTCTTCAAAAGTAATTACGGTTCCCAATTCTTTTTCCCATTTTTCTTTAATATAGTTTGTCGAGTGGCCTCTTAGGTCCGATATATGTCTATACAGATCACCAATAATCTTTTTGGACAGTTTTGAATTATAGGCTTTGAAAAACATTTTCGTGATACTTGATATATTTTGCTCTAATAGTCCTTTAATGTTCTTATCGAAGTAGTGCCGGAGTTGGAGATACCTATAGAAATCCTGCCGGGCGAGACCATATCTGTCCGAGATGGTTTTAAAGTCTATGAAATCCTGGTCTTCGATTAGAAGACATAAGGTGGAGAGTCCCTTTCTCGCCCATTGGGTAAAACCTCCGTCACTCATACCTGGTTTAAAATCTGGGTCAAGGGTTGGCCACATTAAAATTCTAATCTCTTTCTGAATATTAAGTTGTTTCACCAGGCCAAACCAAATTTCTATAGAGAATCTAACCCACTGGCTCTGGATATCATATTCTTTAGCTAAGATTGGGTTTGCTAATAGGCTCTGTAAAGGTCTGTCCGACAGTGATAACTCCACCTCTTTCCATTTCGCAAAATAGTCTTTATTGCACCAGAGCAGCAGTGGTCTTATTTGTGCCGCTAAATAGTAGTCTTTAAGGCATGGCAAGCCCATCCCCCCACTACATTTAGGCAGCTGTAAAGTTTTATATCTGACCCTGGGAGCTTTGCCATTCCAGATAAAGCGGGATATCGACTTATCCCAGTCTCTAAATTGACTCTCAGGGACACAAATGGGTAAGGACTGAAACAAATAGAGTAATCTGGGTAAGATATTTGTCTTAATTGTCAGAATTCTGTTACCCAGTTCTAGGGGTAAGGAGGTCCATCTATCCAGATCTTCCTTTATCCGGGAATTAATACTTACATAATTCTCTGAGAATAACTGTGTTAAATCTTTTGTTAATTTCACACCCAGGTATTTAATAAAGGTAGAGTCCCAGTTGAATTTATACTTGTTTTTAAGATCCATCGATGGGACAAAGTTGAATGTCAAGGCTTGTGTTTTATCGACATTAAGGGTATAGCCTGACAGGGTTCCATACACACACAGGAAATCCATTAATCTTGGAATACCCGACTCTGGATTCTTTAGGCTGACCAAGACATCATCTGCGTAAAGACATATTTTATGTTCTATGCCTTTTATTGTGATGCCCTCCAGGATGGGGTTCTGTCTTATGGCTTGAGCAAGAGGTTCGATATAGAGATTAAAGAGCACTGGGCTGGCTGGGCAGCCCTGACGGCAGCCACGTTGTAGGTGGATAGTTCCTGACAAGTCCCCGTTTACCTTAATTCTGGCTATGGGGGATGTGTATAATGTTTTAATGCCTTTAATGAACTTTTCATGAAAACCAAATTTTTCCATGACTGCATAGAGAAATTCCCACCCCACCGAATCAAATGCCTTTTCTGCGTCCATACTAAGTAGGGCAGCTCCAATTTTCTCCTTTTTTATATGTTCAATAGTATGAAGGGTTCTCCTTATGTTATCCTGAGTTTGTCTGCCCTTAATAAACCCGGTTTGATCTTCATCAATCAGAAAAGGCATCACTTCCTCCATTCTTTTGGTTAGAATAGTTGTGAATAATTTATAATCTTGGTTTAAAACACTGATAGGTCTGTAAGATCCGCATTCCTTTGGGTCCTTACCCTCTTTTGGAATCACTGAGACCGTGGCCTCCCTCCAAGATGGAGGTAGGACTCCCTCCCTCAAGGTAAAATTAAAACTTTTATGTAACATTGGAATTAACTGCTCCCTAAACGATTTATACCATTCCCCTGGAAACCCGTCCGTCCCTGGGGACTTAGAAGACTTCAGGGAGGAGATCGCCTTATCGATCTCTTCGACTGATATTTCCTTTATTAATTTTCCATTTTGTGATTCCCCCAGGGAGGGCAGATCTAGTCGGTTCAAGAACTCTTCTACTTTAGCTGAATCAAATGGGGAGGGTTGAGTATACAGGGTCTGGTAAAATTTCTCAAAAGCTTTTTTTATACTCTCTAGTTTATGTGTAACTGTTTTAGTGGTAGGATCCCTTATCTTGTAAACTGTGTTTTCTGACTGCTGTTTTCGCAGCCTCCAGGCCAGCAGTTTGGACGCTTTGGAGCCTGCCTCGTAGTATCTCTGTTTTGTAAACCTCAGATTTTTTTCCAGTTCATCACAGTAAATTTTGTCTATTTCTTGTTTGAGTGGTCTCATCCGTATGAGTAAATGTGGATCTTTACTCTTACTATGTTGTTGTTCCAGTTCTGCTAGTTCTTTCTGTAGGTTTAAGAGTTTCTGGGTTTTCATTTTTTTAATAAATGCAGATTCTGATATAATTTTCCCCCGCAAGACTGCCTTGGCGGCATCCCAAAGCATCACTGGATTCACATTTCCGTCGTCATTATCATCCAAATAGGTTTTCAATTCTTTCTTTATTTTCTCTTTAAACTCAGGACTGTTTAACATGTTTACATTTAATCTCCACGTTGTCGTTTTGGGTCTAGTATCAAGATGTAGTTTTAAGTGGACGCAGGAGTGATCTGATATATCTCTCTGGGAAATTTCACATTCCTTAAGCCTGTGCCTCTCTGTGTTATGCACGAATAAGTAGTCGATTCTTGAGTGTGCGTTGTGACGGCTTGAGTAGAAAGTGAACTGTTTTTCTTGATGGTGAAAATCCCTCCAGACATCTATCAGACCTAGGTCTTTAATTTTTCTTTTAACCCATCTTTCGGTGGGGGTGGATTTCCTTTTTTGATTAGAAGTGTCTAACTTTGGGTTTAGAATTATGTTGAGATCACCTGCACAGATTGAGACTCCAGCTGATTGGAATGCTATTAAATCAAATATCTTCTTGTAGAATGTTTTGTTGCTGCCTGGAGGAGCATACACGTTCAACAGAGTCACATCTCTGTCATCTAGTTTGCCTCTTACCATAATAAACCTGCCCTCCTTGTCTTTAGTCTCTGACTGAAATTCAAAGTGAACCTTATTTGGCATCAAAATTGCCACGCCCCTCTTGCGTCCTGTTTTGAAGGATGAATAGTAGGTGTGTCTAAAACCCATTTTCTTCAACTTCTCATGTTCCTGATCTGTTAAATGGGTTTCTTGACAGAATATAATTTGTGCCTTTTCCCTTTTTATTTTTGATATCACTTTACTTCTCTTGACAGGAGTCGACAAGCCATTGACATTTAGGGTGATAACCTTATATTCCTTGTTACTCAGTTATGGACCAGTGTTCTCTAAGCATTCACTCGCCTCCCCTAAGAACAGCAAATAAGAACCAAGAACAAAAATAACAACACAGTCACAACAGTAGAACATGACAGTGAACAAACAATGGTCTTCCATCGAAGAGGTTTTTCCTGGACCTCTTGTGTAGGGGGATGTTTCAGCCGCTAAGTTGCGGGGCCCCCTCAAGTTGTGGGTGATTGTCATTTAAAAACCACTAACCTACTGCCTTATTTTGAAATTAAAGTTAAATAAAAAACTCGGCCTATGGAAATCAACAAGTATACTGTATTGTGAAAAAGGGCACTGCAAGTAAAATAAACCTGGTGGAGAAGGTCCAGCCTAGCATTCAGCTGAAAACTACACGTTTAAAAGGGATATACTCAATAGTGCACTTAAAGAACCTACTGTACTCTTTATGACTTACAAGTGATATAGGAGTGCATTTAAATTTTGTGACAGACCGTTTGGATGAGATAACAGGTGAATGTTATTCAGGTGGTCTGGAGAGTTCAGCCTACCGTCGCTGTCCAGTGTCCAGTAACAAAAGCGGGAACATCACCAGGTGTTTAGGAAAGCTGGTGTTACCATGGGAACGGTGTGGATCAACAGTCCTCGGCGTCCGCATCAGTCTCTGGTTGAAATCTGCGGAGTTTGTCCCGGATCCTTTGATGATAATCCCTGCCGTCTCTGCGTCGGGGGCGTGTCACCTGCTCCCAGCTGGAGCGTGGCTGTGCCGTCTCTCTCGATCTGCCTTCGGGTCTCGGTGGGATCGGGAACCCCTTTGCTCGTAGGTCATCTCCGGCTTGATCCGCGTTGTCATATAGAACTGTCCCCGAGTCCAGAAAAACACGCATTTTTGTCATCGGTGTGCGGAACTTAATTCCCTTTTCTTTCAGTACTTTCTTGATCGGCAGATATTCCCTCCTTTTTTCCATAACAGCCGTTGCGTAGTCATGGTCAAAGAAAATCCTGTTGCCGTCAGCTGTGATGGGTTTTTTCCACGCTGCGCTGATAATCCTCTCTTTAGTCGAGTATTTCAGGAATTTAACGATTGTTGATCTCGGGGGGGCGTTATCAGCTGGTCTGGACCCGAGTGCTCTGTGAGCGCGCTCCAGTTCGTCTGGGCCGATGTCCTCACCCAGTTCAGTCTGAATGAGGTTTTTCACAAAGTTTATCATGGAGGTGCCCTCGGCTCCTTCCTTTATGCCGTAGATCCTTATATTATTACGGCGGGAGTGCCCCTCGAGTTCGGTTAATTTCGATTTCAGTTGGAGTTGAGTTTTCTGCATTTGGTTTAAAACTTCGTTTACTTCCGTATTGAATGTCTCCACCTCTCCTACCCGTTCCTCAGCTTCCCCCAGTCTCTGCGACACCGCTTCAATTTTCTTCACGGTCTCCTCCATCTTCAGATTAATATCCGTTCTCATTTCGCCAAGTTGTTTTTTAATGTCCTCTTGAATATTACTCCGGAAGTCTGAAAACTGTTGAGAAATATTGTTCTCCAGCTCAGATGTAGCACTAGCCATGGCTTCACCTATAACGTTACGGATGGAGGCTAATGAGACCGTCTCGCCTAGCATAGCCTCGTCGCTGCCACCCGTGTTTTCCATGTCAGTGTCCTTTTTTTTCCTCCTTAACGACATACTTGGGCCCCGTTCGTCTCCCCCCGACATTAGTATCAACTATTGAAATTTTGCTAAGCAAATCTCCTGGGATGTATGGGGGTTTATGGCAGTTTGGTCAGGAGAGAAGTTTTCACGCAGCCATCGCCACCCTCGTGCCGCCGGAAGTCCGACAATAAAGATTCTTGATGTGTGAGAGGGAGAATTTTAAATTTTATTCTGGATTTAACAGAGAGCAAATAAAGGGGAGCTAAAATAGGAGAAACAATCTCTTTTTAATTTTCATCAGAACTCTTGCTGCAGTGTTTTAGATCAGCTGAAGGCTTTGAACTGTACTTTGTAGACTTGACCTGATAGTAAATAATTACAACAGTTCAGCCTTAATGTAACAATGCATGGACTAGTTCTTCAGTATCATTTTGGACAAGGTATTTCTAATTTTGACAATATCCTGGAAGTGAAGGAAGGAAATCCTAGAAACCTGCGTAATATGGGATTTTAATGATATTTCGTGGTCAAAACTAACTAAGCAGTTTCTTTTCAAAGAAACTGGTACATAGGCCTCAACTATGAACCTGGGTCATCCACTTTTTTGTCATTAAGACATGCCTGTGGTTTACGTAACCGATTGGATTAATCAGGATTTATGCATATATATAGCTGAATATTATCAGCATACCAGTGGAAACTTATACTATATGATAATTTGAGAGAGAGAGAGCGAGAGAATTGATAAAATAACACTGAACAGGCACAACAATTTGTGAAAGGGAAGAAATGCAACTGCCACACTCCGCTGTGTTTTTCTGTGATACTGAGGAAATGAAAAATGGAACAGATTCTTTAAAAGGTGATGCAGCATTGACTGATAATGTTCTACTATAATGAAATTGTCTTTCAGGAGTGGAGTAATCTGCTAAAATAAACTCTGTTATTTACAACAAAAAAAGGTCAGACAGGACAGGTGGTGAGAAAATACTGTTATTTGCTTAATAATTCTATATGTCAGCACAAAGTCCAAAGTGTGAAGACAAAAATGGGTAGGTCTGTGCATGTTTTGAGTGTTATGATAGCATTAAAGGCTACACTTAGGCTATCACTTTCAGTGTCAACATAGATGTTAAAATCCCTTGCTATAATGACCATATTAGTATTTAACACTAAATCAGTTAAGACATCTGAGAACTGATCAAAAAATTGAGAGTAAGGGCCTGGTGGATGATATAAAAAAACAGAAGTGGTTTGAAGTGTAGCTATAAATTGGCCAGGTACTACTCAATAAATTGAACTGAATAATGGTTACTACTCCTCCTTCTCGCCTAGTATTTTTTGAAGAATATGAACATTTAAATTATTAATACAGCATAATCGTCTTGCTGTTGCCAGGTTCCTTGAAGACAAAATAATCTGATTATCACATATCAAGTCAATAACTAATGAAGTCTTTGAAGATTTTATGTTCAGTAAACCACATTTAATTGTTTTAATTTTATGGGTCATATTAATCTTCATAAAATTCATGATTTGCTCCTTTTAGATTTGGTCCAAACTGGGTCATCAAGAGGACAATGGCCTAAAACAAATGTCCAACAGGATTGCTAAAAAAAAAGATCACAGTCAAGTGTAATGGCCCAGTCCAAGTAAAGTCTTCAGCCTATTACAATCCTGCAATGGTCCTTTAAGAAAGCTGAGCAACGTTATAAGGAAAAGTAGACCAAATAGTGATAGTCATACAGAAACCATCTACTGAGTTACACCTGCTTCTACCAACAAATGGGTCATGGGATGGATTTAGTTTTTCCTTGCTATTAGGCTAATCGTCTCCTTCCAATTTAATAAAAAAAAAATCTAGATTATTTGCCAACCAGCATGGTCTCATTATACTTGTCTTACCTAATAGACCACTAGTTGAGAAGAGATAAACTGGAGCTAAAACTTAAAAAAGGTTTACCACAGCAACTTCTTGGCGTTTCACAGACTTGGTTAATCCTGTATGAGCTGTTCCTTCTGCATGCGGATCAAACAAAACAATGCAAGAGGATCAATGACGTGAAGTTAATAGCCAACCACGGCTGTTGTGTGGGAATTATTTAACTAAATTGTTGTGGTAATAAATCTGAACAGCCGGTGTTCTCTGACTGCTGATACGCAATTAAACGTTTACAGTTCATTGACCATAATCTAATCTGTAGAGAAGTAACTTTTCAGGATTTGATCAGGAGGAGGAGCTCTACAACCAGTTTGGTTTCCTCTGGCTCTCCTGCGCTCCGCGGCTCCTGGACTGTTTTCCTCCCCTCCCCCGGTCATTGCGTCGGGATTCCGCCGTTCACACGCTGGAACATGGGGCTTTATTGACAAAGAGAAAGAGCGGGGCTAAATGAGAGGTTGATGTAAGTGACAGATGAAGACGCCCACGGAGTGAGACCATGAAGCTGCTGCTGTGGATCATCGCTGTGGTTCTGCGGACTCTGCCGGGGAGCTGTGGAAGCGGTGAGTGTTTTAATGGGTCAGATAGCCGGGGGCCTCCGGGTCTCCCTCCAGGACACCTTACTTTAACTCATTCGTTTGATCAGTGACGACAAAGTTTTCAACTTTTACCGACATTAAAGAAAGAAGGAGAAAGGCGGTTAAACTCGCTGAGTAGGATTACCTGTTGAAACAAGGCTGGAGCTCAGCCTTCAGCACAACAAGCCCCACTGCAGCTCTGTGCTGCTCCTGCAGTGGCCCCAGGATCCAACAAAGCGCCCCCCCCCCACTTTGGGAACTACTGACTTAGAACAACAACAACAACTGAGCTCTGTGAGGGTGTAAAAAAATATACTGGTAGATTTACACAAATTAAGAGTCTTTCAAAGCCTTTAAAAATAACTACAGAATTTACAATCTTCAGCTCAGACAGTTCACAAATACAAGTTATACAGATGCATCCCCACATTGCAGAGGTGCGGCAAAGATCTAAACTGCCCCCTCAGATGAAAGGAAATAGGTTAAATTGTTTAGGAGCAAGCCAGGAAATAACAAGCTTGACCTCAACTGGAAGCTCCTGGAGCACCAGGATCACAGTCCACAGTGATGGTATTTTACATCACCGTGGACTGGCATGTCACCATGGACAGAGAGGGTGCCAAGCGAGAAAGCTGCTCTTATGGAGGGAGGGACATTCTAAAACGCTTAACGTGAAAAAGCTTAACGTGGCTTAAGGTAGGAAAACAACGAGGAATCATCACCAAATTTCGCATGGCCATATCTTGTCATGAAGACTTAAGCCTGTCAAAAAAATAAATAAACCGAAATCCAACGATTATAGAAGATATCTCACATTAACGTATTCTTCTTCATTGGCGCCTATGGTGAAAAAAAGGCTTAACGTGGTTTAATGTACCTAATCAACGATCAATGATCACCAAATTTCTCTCATATATTGCTCCTCATAAGCACATGAAACTATTAAAAAATCGAAACCAAAGTCCAATTATTATGGACGTTATCTGACATTAAGCGTTGCTGCTTCATTGAGGCCTATATTAAAAGAAAAAAGCTTAAAGTGGGTTCGATATTTTTTATAGTTTTACGTGGACATGATGAGAAATATGAGAGAGACATTTGGTGATCACTGAGCATTGTTTAGATACATTGAATTGCCTTAAGCTTTTTCCTTTGAATAGGCCTCAATGAAGCAGAAACGCTTAATGTTAGATAACGTCCATAATAATTGGACTTTGGGTTTGACATTTTGTCAGTTTTATGTGCTTATTAGGAGCAATATAAAAGAGAAATTTGGTGATCATTGATCGTTGATTAGGTACATTAAACCACGTTAAGCCTTTTTCTCACCATAGGCCAATGAAGAAGAAAACGTTAATGTGAGATATCTTCTATAATCGTTGGATTTCGGTTTATTTATTTTTTTGACAGGCTTAAGTCTTCATGACAAGATATGGCCATGCGAAATTTGGTGATGATTCCTCGTTGTTTTCCTACCTTAAGCCACGTTAAGCTTTTTCACGTTAAGCGTTTTAGAATGTCCCCTTATGGACAGGCCAAAAGTCATGGCTGTATAAGCAGGACCTGAGCTCAGAGCGTGCTGATGATGAGTCATTTTAATGATGGAGAGAAACGTACAAATTGTCTTAGCACCGGAACTGAATAGCAGCTCGGGAGAACCAGAGTGGCAGGAATACATAAAGGGAAAAACCAGCAGAGAGAAAAGAAAAACCAGGAAAATATATACCTAATGTAAAGGAGGCAGAAGTAAAGCTAATCAAGAGGGATGTGAAACAGCTGGGACAGAGTGAAGGGAGAGCAATTAGGGGAATGAGAAACAACTGAACTAATGAGGAGCTGAGCTGAGGAGTGAAATGAACAGGAACTGAAGGGAAACACAGAGGGGCTCTAAAAGGACTTGATCCAAAACGATTCAAAATTAAGCTAAATGCAAAATAACTGTTTAGGCCTAATCTACAGAAGCAAAAATAAACAAATACTAAAAGACGAGAAGATAAAGAGAGTACAATCCAGGATTGTGGTTCTGGTTCTCTTTGAACCAGTCCCTGAAGATTGTGGCACACAATGCCTGATCTGGCCTCTGGCATTTTTGCCTGTTCCTCAATGCTAAACTGCTCCAGCTCCCCCATGTTGGATGGTTTTCCCTTGTGAGCTGAGATCTTCAAGTATAACGTCAGATTCTCAATTCGATTAAGGTTCCAGACTTTGACTAGGCCATTCCAACAGATTTCAATGTTTCCCCTTAAACAACTCAAGTGTAACTTTAACAGTCTGCTGGAAGGTGAACCTCCATCCCAGCCTCAGATCCCAGGCAGACTGACAGGTTCTGGTCAAACGTATCCCTTGTAGTTAGCATCAGACATCTTTTCCTTGACTTGGGCCAGTTTCCCAGTGCCTGCTGATGAAAAACATCCCCACAGCATGATGCTGCCACCACCATGTTTCACCATGGAAATGGTGTTCAAGGAGTGCTGGGATGTGTTGGGTTTAAGAATTCCTTCATTGTCCCACAATGGGGAAATTTGGGTTTGTTGGCTGAAACGTTCTGTTTTAGTCTCATCTGACCAGAACACCTTCCTCCATACATCTGGGGAGTCATCCACGTGCCTTTTGGGAAACTCAAAACATACCTTCTTATTTCTAACACTAAGTAATGTTTTTTTTCTGGCCGCTTTCCCATAAAGCCCAGCTCAGTGGAGCGTAGGGCTTATTGTGGTCCTATGGGCAGTCCTCCAGTCTCTGCTGTGGACCTCTGCAACTCCTTCAGGGAGACCTTTGGTCTCTGTGCTAACTCTCTGATTGATGGCCTCCTGGCCCAGTCTGTGGTTCTGGTGGCCAACCCTCTCTTGGCTGGTTTGTTGTGGTCCATTTGAAGATGGTGGATTTAATGGTGCCCAGGGGAGCATCAAAGATCTGCATATTTTATTTAAAATCCACACTAAAGTTTGTTGCAGGGAACAACATTTCAGCTATACAGCTAGCCTAACATTCTTTATTTCCAGCATCTTTTTGCTTGTCCGCTTGTTGTGTTTGGCAAGATTTAATGACCAAAATCTATTTGTAAAACTGTAAAATGAAATACACAGTATACAGCTAGTAAGTTTTAATTACAAAATGATTACAAAAAATGGTTCACATATTTAAAACTTAACAGATCCGTAAATTACCATTTATTTTTTTATTGGTCAAAAAGGCATATGTAGACTGACTGTCAGTCAAACTGGTTCTTTAAGTAACAATCGTCTGATACAAAGTCTGTCCTCACACTTCAGAGTCTCTCAACTGTCTGTTCTCATTCTGAATGACCCAAAAACAAGCCATGATGTCTGATACTGCAATGGGACAGAACTTCTTTCAAGCAAGCAATCCTGGTTTTCTGACTTTTTAACTCTTGTGTTGTGAAATACCTATCTAACCTGTTTGTCTGCTCCTGTCTCTCCCTCACCTTGACGCCCTGCCTCAAATCCTTGATGTCCCTACATGGCATTATGACATTACATATGATAATATACATTATCAGGAAAAAAACAGCATTTGTTGATGCATTTCTTATACATAAAGATTTTTGAATAACTCATTTGCTGATGTGTTTAAGCTCAAATACTTATACATATTTAATGTTTATTGTATAGTGAATATCGTCCCAAACAGCTGCTATTAGGACAATAGTTGAAAGGGATGATTTGATCACTGGCATTCTTTTAACAGCAAACTCTGCACATATATGGAATAAATGAGCGACAACTTCTCTTCAAGTATAATAATATATTAAAGGAGCTATAAGTAAGATTTACAGTAAAATCAACCTAAATCATTCTCATTTCTCACCCTGGATGCAAGCAACATTCCCCATAAACAACCAGTCTCTCCATCAACAATGTCTTGTTAAGTTTTTCTCCTTTCAAACCTAGAGGTACGGTCCAGAACTACTTCGGTTCAGACTGTAGCCCATGTTTTTACTTCCTGGTTCCTGAGCCAATAATATGAAAGTTTCTAGAGTTCCCAAAACAGAGTTTAGCATTTCATATTTTATTTGACAAAAGAGCAGCAGCCTGCAAAGATGAATGTCAGTAAGAGAAGCGGACCAGAAGTAGAACAAAATACAACATCACATACCTGTCCTGTGGAAGTAAAAGTTCAGTGGCATTTCACAGCAACAACGCACCGTTGAGTAAATGGCTGGTCTCCATGAAAGGCATTGTGTATGTGTTGTTCGTATTTTTTTAATACACTTATAGCCCCTTTAACAGAAATAAATGAACATTCAGAGAACACCTCTATAGAATGCTGTTTACCTGAATTAACACTATATTTCAATCAACAAATCCTCTCTACTAAGCTAGTGAAACTTAACTAAACTACTAAGCAAAATTAAGATAAGGAACAATGTACACACAAAATAACTAAATGACAGAATAAAATAGTTGAAACCATCATCAGAATGAGTCAGTGAATCTTGGCTGACTGGAAATCCAAGTTGAAGAACCATAATTCATCTTTAAGAATACGGAATTAAGTTAAATTAGCTTAACTAATTTTGAACAACATTTGATATGTGTTCAGCCCTGTCACAATGCAAATCCTGAGTTAGACAAAACATTATTTGAGGAAATAACATTTTAAAGAATGATTTGCTAAATGAAAATCAGTAACCTTTAGGACCTTTTGATTTAAATTTTTTTTTTATTATTTCTCTTGGAAATAATTCAGACTCAAATCTTATGGATTTGAGGGAGCTGTAGTGGACAATCAACTGGAAATGAAGTGTCCTGTGGCCGTTGTTTACATTTGCTTGATGAGTTAATCGTAAGGTATACAAAACACTATTTAATCAACATTAATGCTCCCTGTTAATACTGTACTAACGCTCGTAGCATTATCAGACGATGGCGGAGCGAAACGAGAACCAGCATTAGGTTTAAACAACATAGTTATGTTTAACTAGGGTAGTAGCTAATCGGGAAGCTAGTAGCGACTAGTGGACATTTGGTGCTAATTTAAAAAGGCTTTTAAGCTCTATTTGGTCATAATGAGCAGACTGGAAAACACAAACATCAATGTCCCATCGGTGTATAAACCCCAGAGTTTCCCCCGGCGTACTATAAGCCTGGCAAGCCACCAAGCTTAACTTGAACCCCGCCAGGTTAAGCATCGTCTGTTTATTGTAAATGCGTTGATGTTTTAGAGTGACATAAAACCGTGAGTAAAGGTCCCATTGGCTGTTTAAGTTCCGATGTTGGAAAAGCGCAGGCATGCACTCAGCTTAAATTCTGCCTGCATATGTGGTGGGTCTCCAAACTCCATTCGGACACCGGGGGCTTGTCTCCCCAGTGGTGGTGTTGATGAACAGCATGTGAAAGAGAGCGTTTGTCTGTGGCCAGGGGGTTTTATACAGTTGCCCCCTGCTGTGAGAACAGTCCCCTGATGCCTGCAAAAGTCTCATGTTTCATGTTAATTCCAACTTACAGTCTGATTTATCCCACATGGCTGAAAGCACAACATTGATTTTTTTTCAGACCTCACCCCCAACCCTGTGCCATCCTCTTCTTTTTTCTGTTTGTGCTCCTGCATTGCTGCTCCTACACATACAGAATAGCTTCAGAGATGCATGTCTAAGGTACAGCTCCTGAGCATAAAGGTGGCACAATTTAAAAAAATATATGGGTAAAAACATCCACCTCAGTTACTATGGAGTGGCATTTCACCATATAAATGTGGGGTGTTCTAGTGCAGCTGATAACAAACCCAAACCTTTATAGTGCTGTGGAAATACTGAAATAATTACTAAAAAACCCATCTGACATCAATCCTCACATTTTCTCCTTTCTGAATATATTCTATGAATAATGTGATTTTTAAACCTTTCCTCACACCCTAAAGCGCCCCCAGGCTCTAATAATATTTGTATCACTAATCATTAAAGACCTCACTTGAACCTCTTCAGTCTCTCCACCATTTATTGCTTCAACTGCCTCGCTACTTATGTACAATCATTCTCCTGATAGATATTATTGCACATATCTAATAAAATGTTAGATAACCAAGTATAATTAGGTGTTGACTTCATCACACTGAAGTTACTCTTTTTAAGAAAACAAAATGAGTCCTGCTGTTTTTCTTTGGTGGTGGTAGTTTGCTGAGAGATGACAAAAGAACATTTTGGATGGTGTTGACTTAACTTGGGAACAATGTCAAGGTTAGCAGTTCAGTATCAGGAAGTCCACAAAATGCAGTTCAAAGTCTTCAGCTGATCCAAAATGCTGCAGCAAGAGTTCTGATGAAAATCAACAAGAGGGATCATATTTCTCCTGTTTTAGCTTCCCTTCATTGGCTTCCTGTTAAATCAAGAATAGAATTTAAAATTCTTCTTCTAACGTATAAAGCCCTTAATAATCAAACTCCATCATATATCAGAGCTCTGATTACCCCGTATGTTCCTAACAGAGCACTTTGCTCTCAGACTGCAGGTCTGCTGGTGGTTCCTAGAGTCTCTAAAAGTAGAATGGGAGGCAGATCCTTTAGCTATCAGGCTCCTCTCCTGTGGAACCAACTCCCAGTTTTGGTCCGTGAGGCAGACACCCTGTCTACTTTTAAGACTAATCTTAAAACTTTCCTTTTTGACAAAGCTTATAGTTAGAGTGGCTCATACCCTGAGCTATCTCTATAGTTGTGCTGTGATAGGCCTAGGCTGCAGGAGGACATCAGGGTCTAATTTTCTCACTCTGCTGATTTCTACTGTTCTCCAGTTTTGCATTGTATTACATTGAAATGACTATTGTCATTTCAGCTTTTAACTTTTTGTTCTCTCTCTATTTCTTCATAGTAGGTACACCTGGTCTGGCGTTCTGTTAACTGTGACATCATCCAGAGAAGACAGCTCACCCGCTATTACCATCTAATGTAGAACAGATTACTGGATCAATGTGTGCTTCTGTGCTTTTTTGTCTCTCTTGTTGTGTCTCTGCTCTGTCTTCTGTAACCCCAGTCGGTCAAGGCAGATGACCGTTCATACTGAGCCTGGTTCTGCCGGAGGTTTTCCTTCCCGTTAATGGGGAGTTTTTCTTCCCACTGTCGCTTCATGCTTGCTCAGTATGAGGGATTGCTGCAAAGCCATCAACAATGCAGACGACTCTTCCTGTGGCTCTACGGTTCTCCAGGAGTGAATGCTGCTTGTCGGGACTTTGATGCAATCAACTGGTTTCCTTATATAGGACATTTTTGACCAATCTGTATAATATGATTGATTTTGACTTTGTAAAGTGC
Source organism: Fundulus heteroclitus (assembly GCF_011125445.2). Classification (NCBI taxonomy): domain Eukaryota; kingdom Metazoa; phylum Chordata; class Actinopteri; order Cyprinodontiformes; family Fundulidae; genus Fundulus; species Fundulus heteroclitus. The sequence goes on along the minus strand of NC_046379.1, from coordinate 30,871,249 downwards.
CTCGAGATGACATGTTTCATAAATTGGCGCTATATAAATAAAATTTAATTGAATTGAATACTGGTGCCCATCGCATGGTTAAAATGTTTTATCCAAAAGATATGGTTTCTAAATAAATGTAAACCAGCCACGTTCCTGGCAACGTTTCCTACAGAGCGTTTTACCTGATTATAAGGTCTCTGATCAGACTGTAGCTTATAGACTCTTGCATCTCTGCCCTGCTTCCCAAACACTCAGAGCAGCTAAGGGAGGGGGCGAGCCAATGTTATCACGCTGAGTTGCACTTTCAAAATAAAAGTACGTGAGGTAAACATTTCAAAATCAAGTATTTTTATCCTCCGTGCGCGGTATACTTTTTTGGGCAGACAAATGTGCCTGTTTCCAATATTGGGGGGGGACCGATCCTCCCAGTTCCGCTATAGTTCCTATGATAATACAGGATTGCACAACAATTGTGATGCAGTGATTTGATAGAAAGGAAAAACAGCTGCAGAAGGAGGGGGTGTCTGTTCGAAGCAACATTTCAGCTATTAGTTCACATTAGTTTTAGAAGGACAACAGCTACATATTTCAGTTCAGCCTATTACTCCCAAATTAATCGGGAGTACATTCAGAGCATTCCTACTAAAATGAACAAAAAAAAAAAGATGTACGATGTATATATGATAGTTTTGAAGTGGTTTAGAAAATGTTCCCTTCTCCTGCAGGCGTGCACTTCACGAAGCACCCTTCCAATCAAACTGTGTCTCAGGGGAACGAAGTGAGGCTGGGCTGTGCTGTGGAAGGCGTGACAGAACCAGATATCATATGGATGAAGGATGGAAAGAAGTTGTACAGCACTGATCAAGTGTTCCTCACGCTGGGAGAGCAGCACTGGGAGACGTCCCACAGGTCAGCAACACTCACGCTTCAAATCATTAAGACTTAGTTGATTAATATTACTGTGTCCTGTAAAAGTATTCATACCCTTTACACTTCTTCATATTTTGTCACATTACAGCCATGCATGTTGTTTGATGTGATAAACAAAGGGTTTCATAGTTTTTCAACTTAATCTGCATAAACGAGCTCAGCATGTTTAGAGTGGTTGTTCTGCTGGAAGGCGAACCTCTCACCCAGTGTCAAGACTTCTTCAGTCTTAAACAGCTTTACTTTCAGGGTTTTCCTGTATTTAGGTCCATCCATCTTCTGTATTATTTCTGACAAACTTCCCTGTCCCTGATGAAGGACAGGAGGATACTGCCACCACCATGTTATATCTTGAGTAAGGTGTGTTCAGGATGATTTACGGTGTTGAGGCCAAAACATACAAGATCTGCTTTGGGATCCAATCCGACAGAAAATTAGGTTGTATGTCTGTAGCAATTGAAGTGAACAGGGTCGCACAGACCGCTGGTGTAGCCTTTCTCTGACTGTCTGACCAAGACAGACCAGGGGTCTGGGGTCTACGCATCACTTTGATGAGAAAGTCGTGAGTCAGCCAGGAAGTGAGACATGGTGGTAACGGAAAATACATCCGCTTTGGGGAGAATTTCATACCCAGCCATCACCGCATCTCAAGACGCCTTAAGATGTGTCTCAAGACACATTTGTTGAGATGTCTTGAGATGTCTTGGTAAGTCAAGACGTGTCTATAAGACGTGTCTATAGACATGGGTCTCAAGATGTCTTGGAAATATGAAGATGTCTTGAGATATCTGAAGATGTCTTAGAAATAAAATTTAGTAAAATATCTCTATCCACTATTCCTTGGTAATAATTTATATATTTTTTGTTTATAGAAAAGAATGACAAACCCTATATGACACACTGAGTATTTAATAAAACCAATACAGTTCAATGTATTGCAATTATTGCACATAGTATGTACATGTTAAGAGGATTAGGTTTACAAAATTGACATCAAGTTACGTGTGTGTGTGTTTGGTTAGGTTACTCTGTATAAAAGTGTGGGTATGCATTTCTAAGATGCAATTTGTTCCTTTAATTGTGAATGATTTTTTTTTTTCAGCTAATTGACAGTACTGTCCATTGGTGGCAGCAGACTTTGTCCCAATCCCTAGGTTTTCAATTGGCTGCCAGACACATTTGTGGTGGAGGAACAGGAGGGTGTCAGTGATGGCCGATGTTGGAAAAGGGATTTTTTCCCCCTTCTTGATACTGTTAGCAGCCTGTCAGTGGGTCTTCTGTGCGTTGCAGTAAGAAGGTGGTTCTGTCAAACAGGACCAGTGGATTATCGTGGGAGAAACATTGTGCATGTAGCCATGGGATACAAAAAGTATCTTTAGTAAAACTGTAACTTAACCTAGTGTTATGCATTATGCTATGAGGTTTACATTGCCCGGTTTCTCTATAATCCTGCTTACACATTATATTCAAGATGTAACTACTTTACCAGAGATTGTAGCCCATATGGTTGTGATTTTCCCTGGTTGCCTGTCACTGTCATTCACATGGGTTGGGTTGGGTTGAAGGGGGCTATCTCCACAAATGACCCAACTCTGAGAGTCTTTACATCAAATCTGTGAATGAAATAAAATATTTTTAAAACACTTGCATTCATTAAAAAGGTATATTATAAAAGGCGTATTCCATTTATTTAGATAAATATCCCAGGGTCCAATACACAACATGTTGCACAGCTTCTGGGAAATGCTATGCAGTATGTTTTGTTGCTGGTACAATTGCTGCTCTGTGCTATACTTTTATGAATTTGGCTGAAAAAATATTCTGAATTCAGTACATTACTACTGCTATTACACAAATGATAAACATTGATAACATACTTATATTTTTGTGGGGTCAGTGTGGCACTTTGGTGTTTAATGCGTTTCTCTGGTTGCCCAGAGGGTTGTCAGTGATGTTGATGATATGCTTCCTCTTATCCAAACCTTGGGAATAAAAGTAAATTATATTACCCTGTTAAGAAATTAATTAAAATAAATAAAATAATTTTGTTACCTTTTTTAATCATCGTTGATGGAACATCCAAGACTATTTTAATAATACAACTATTTTAGTAATTTATTTTTGTAACATAGATTTCCCTACCAAGCCCATGTCTTTGACAAAGTTCAGCTGCAGATATCACTGTGGCTGATCCTGATGGCCTGTAAACCAGGGCGTAGCCTGGAAGCCCGGGAACAGATGTATTTTCTGCTGTTTCATCATTTGGTGGTGACAGTGTGCAAAGGGTATCCAACACAGCAATCCTCTTCACCATTCATTTTTCAGTACTGACACCATTTTTATGACCAATAACTGAAGTACAACAAAAATATGAGACTGAGCTTCAAACACCTTCAGGACCTAGTATTATATGAAATGTTCAGAAAATTTACCTACCCAAGTCTTTGATCCTCTGGTGGTATCGCTCAAAGCGGTTGCAGTCACCAATCATAGGGTGGCCCAGGCTAGCGTATCAATTTGCTCCCCAATGCGTAGTATGTATAAACTTATAAATGTAATTATAAAATTATTAACTTACGAATTTGCCTCTGTGACGTTTACAGTGATAAATTCAGGAAGTTGAACACAGAAATGTAGCAAAATGTGAACTCTGCTAACCTCCAACTTTCATACTGCCGTACTTAATGAAAACAAACCTGAGATTTGGAATGTTAGTAAAAACTGCCCTTCAAAATAAGAGCTCCTTCAAAACAAAGGTCAGATTCATGCCTGAAAGGCAACACAACCCATGATCCCCATATTTTCCCTTTTTGCCCCCTAAATTTATAATCATAAAACTCCTGTTAAAACAAGATAGCTTGGTCATGTTTAGAGACAGGCTGCAAAGGGTGTCTTAAGCCATCTTAAGATTTGAATGTTTAAGACAAAAAAAGATGTCTTAAGACATCTAAAGACACTCAATGTCTTCAAGACACAAAATACTGTTAGAGCATCCCATTTCCTGCAATTGCGTGTCTTAAGACATGGGTGCATGTCTTCAGATTTTTGTCTTAAGATGTCCTAAGAAGACTTCATGTGCAAAAATGTCTTGAGACGTCTTGATTCTTCTTATTCAGACATGTTGAGACACTGTGATGGCTGGGTATGTTCAAATATTCTATTCACAACAGAAACAGGATTCACCCTGTAAAGAAACAGTGTACTTATTCATTACAGGAGTACACAAGTACTGAAAAAAGTAAAAAGTCCAATAGTGATGATTGAGCAGCAACTGCAGCTTTGTGATTACTCCTACACTGCCTTGTGTTTATGCTGTCGGGAGTGTATACTCTCATCAGAATACTCAATATCACAAGTCTGGTGGTCCATAGAGGGAACCTCTAGTTGGAGCCTATGTGTATTGAAAAAATTCAAAGTGTGAACAGTCGGACAAATCCAAGTGTTTTTGCCTTTAGTCTTTGCAACACGTGAAATTTTGCTGGTTGGCCCAAAAGTTCAATTTGAATTTAATTTAAGCAGAGTGCTTTTTCCATGTTTATTGTTTCCTATACATGCCTTGTCGCAAACTGCAAAAATCTTCTTGTGGCTTTCTTTCAACATGGCTTTTTTTCTTGCTACTTTGTTATTAAGTCTGGAGTTGAGGAATCCATCCATCCATCCATCCATCTTTTTTTACTGCACGCTTATCCCTGTTGGGGTCGCCAGGAGTGCTGGTGTCTATCTCCAGCTGTCAATGGGCGAGAGGCGGAGTACACCCTGGACATGTCGCCAGTCTGTCACAGGGCAACACAGAGACAAACAGGACACACAACCATTCACGCACACACTCACACCTAAGGAGAACTTAGAGAGGCCAATTAACCTAACAGGAGTTGAGGAATGTAAACTATAATTGTCCTGTCAGCCGATTATCCCACCTGGATATCTGCATCCCCTTCAGAGTTACCATGAGTATCTTGGCTATTTTTCTGATTAATGCTTATTAAAGCTTGAGATATTGTTTTATAACCTAATTCTGCTTTAAAGGGGCCTAGTCACGTACCATGGCTTTACGAATTTCTACTGTAGTAGCTCTCTGTGGTAACATACAAAGGTTTTCTGATTAAATGATCATACCGTTGTCTTATTATATTTTATTTCTATGTTTTATACTTTGTTTTTGCTCTGTTTGTAGACAAATCTCATTTTGTGTATACTTACCATAACAAGACCACGTAAAAGGAAGTAAATATTGTGCATGTGCACAATGAGTAAACAACGAGAAGCAATGTAACCGAACGAAAGGTTAGAGGTTAAGTAACCCTAACCCTGTAGATTGGGTTGGTCTTGGACCATGCCGAGCTGTAAGGTCTACTGGGACTTACAGCAGCTGCATCAGTTGTCGTCATCAGAGATCTCAAAATATACACATCTATTACTCAAGTAGAAGTATAGATACTAGGATTTTAAAATACTTCTGCAGAAGTATCAACTCAAACCTTTTACTCAAATAAAAGTGTAAAAGGATTGGATATCCATCCATTTTCTAACACGTCTATACCTAGTGTGGTTACGAGGGGTGCTGGTGCCTATCTCCAGCTGTCAATGGGCGAGAGGTGGGGTGATCGGATATAACACTACTTCAAGTATTAAAGTAGAAGTAACCCGGAACCCTGTATCCTATTACCTCCACGTCACAACTATGCACTACTTTACTTTGGTCTATTACAGAAGAACTCAATCAAATACTTGGGCATTTTTGGATTTAATGTGACAAAATGTGGATATCAAAACCTTTTGTCTGAGGTTTATGCTTTTAAAACTGCCTAGATGTCTGAATGTGGGTATGATCATTATCACAGGGAATCCAATGTTAACCAGACAACATCATCTCTGACTTTTACCAACATGTAATGCAAAATTTTCAGTTTGCCTTTTGACTTTATTTTCATTTACGGGATGAACAAAGAAATTAAATCAGTAGATTTTGAGGAAGCTTTTCATCGTTGCTGTTAGCTCTGGTTCTGAGTGAGTCCGTCTGAATGTCATCAGTGTTTTCTTCTCTGTTGAGGGATAAACAGCAGATAAACTGTAAATAGAGGCTGGACTGTTCTTTGTTTTGAACACTAATCATTCTACCTCTCTCATGCTTCCCTGTAAACTTTGTCCTTCTCGCTTTTCCCAAGAACAGATTAAAATTTAACTTCTATGGCCCTGATTACACACAAAGTGTTGCTACTGTTTTTGCCAGCCAGGTGGAACATTTCTGGATTTAAAACATGTCCTAACATCATCTAAGTTGTCTTCATTTCTGTCCATGTGGGATTTGAGGTCAGGACACCTACCTCTCAAGCCTTTAAACCAAACAAAGCTAGTCTGTGGCACTAACTAAGCTGCGTTTACCATTCTTAGTTCAAGAGGAGGCATTGTTCACTCAGTGTTTAACTCCCTCTGTCACGTTCTACTGGGGCATGTTGTGGAAAAAAACAGTCTTTATGTTTGTGTTGCCTTTACCACATTATTTAAAATGATGTTTATGCTACAGCAAAGAGGAGTAAGGAGACGATCAACGAGTGGTAGCGAGAAGGAAGGTGCACTGATGAGGCTTTTTACTGGCTTTCTTTGAGTGCTGACATAACGATTCAGATTTTCTCTCTGTGGTCTGTAATGGATACAAACTCTCTTGTTTAAACTTTTTTTGCTTCAAAAATCTAATTGAAGAAATATTGATTAAAAATGTCCTACTGGCAAGTCTCTGTTGAGCATAGGTACCCTGATAGCTTCACTGAGATGTAAACAGGTTTACCCACTGGTGCCAGAATAGGGCTCGAAATGGCACATGGTGTTGCAATGCATTGTGGGATCTGGTCGCCATTTTCTGGGGCAACAGTTTTTGTTTACATTGCTGATTTGGATGCCATGTTGTGAAACAGAGGCAGAAAGTGCTTGAAAAATGGGCCGTACTGAAGAGATGAGAAATGGACTGTGCCGAGACAAGCTAGACTCCAAAAAAGTGATCCATATGAGCATGATTAATGGACAAAGGATTTACATGACCTGCTGCCACCCACCACCATTCTCAGAAGATGAGTTGGCTTTCTAGCTTGTCAATAGAGTTAGTTTTCATACCAGTGAATAATTCAGAAATGTTAATAGACAAAGTAGCTTTGAGTGGGTCCAGCCTTTCCGAATATTTTGTCTTAAAGAGAAAACTTGTAATTTCAGAGGTATGTGAACAACACACCTTCACCTCACAGTACTCCACCTCCACTCCGGTGCTGGTTTGTATCAGCAGCACCTCAAACAAAAAACAAATGTAAATAAACCATTCAGACAGTCATTAACCAAAGTGTGCACCCATTAGAAAATACCTGTCTAAATGAAATAACTAACTTAAACATATAAACTGTAATATAATATATAAAACAAATGCTAACAGGATGTGGTGGTGGGAGGAGCATCCACCACAGTTGGAAATATATAAAAAAAGATGCTGCTCAAAATTAGGGGCTTGTCGTTTAATTTATTCATGAAGAAGGGAATATTCACAAAGGTTCTCCTATACTTTCACTTTGTTTGCTACCCTTGGCTGGCTAGGCTAGCTAGCAGCCTGCTAAAAGCTCAGTGTAAAACAGCCTTGCTAGCTTTGAGAAACACATGGCCATAATTACTTTTAAAAGTACTTCAGTTATAATGAAATATCACAGATAACCTCCAAAGAGAGAGGACAGTTTATGATGTTATGTCTAAATTAATCTCAGGAAATATTGGCTCTCCTTTACTCCTGCTTTTTTTTTTTTTTTGCTAGCCTCAGGTACTTAGGTTAGCACTAGCAGCCTGCAAAGCAGCACTACTAGCTTTGATTCAATTTACTAGTCTCAAAATGTTGTGAAAGCACTCAGTTCGGCTATGGCGTTGAAAGTGGGGTTTAGTCATCGCACAGCTGCAACTGAAAGCAGATTTCAATCAAGACAGCATTCTTGGCAGTGCACTGTGCCCCACTGAGCCACTCAGCTCAGAGCATTGTGACCCTGCTCTGTCAGCAGGCTACAGATACAGGCCAGTAGCTAGGGAAGCAGTATGCTGTTTCATTGCTCCCATGTAATAGTCCCAGTGGTGTAAACATTTAGAAAGAACCAGTTGTACAAACCTCTAAGAAAATCCAACCTTCTTTAGTATGATTGGAGCTCTGCTTCTTTACATTTCAGGAAAGCTCATTGCATAATCTTTTTCAGAATTTGACCTACTCAAATGTGGGACAGGAGTGACAGCGACCGAGACAGGTGTGAAAAATGTGGCAGTCCTGCACAAATGGGGACATTTGGTCACCCTAGTCCTAGCTTAGATATTGTTTATAGTCTTTACACAGTCCTCCACTTTAATAAATACAAGTAACATTTTAATCTCTAATAATCAGACTTCAGAGTAACAAAACATCCTGTTGCTACAACATGTGCTTCAACACTGTAGCATTAAACATTTTTGAAGATCCTAGGAACAAACCTTTGTTGGGACTTGAGCTGGTTCTCACACGTAGACACCTAAGTAGAGACCACTTGCTCAGCAACTCAACAAATACAACCTTTGCACCAGAGTTACAAGTCACCTTCTGCACAGCTATTATATAGTCTGCCTTCGACTGAGCACTTCGATGCAGTGCATTCAACACATACATACATACAAACAAACAAACAATAAAACATCCCTTTAGATTAGGTAGATTCCGGCACTGTGACCTGGGTGAGCGTCTGGTAAAGGATGTCTGGGTATTTCCTTGGTCAGTTTGTATCTGGCCTGCTTCAACAGGGCCTGTTCCCCACTGCTGTAAGTCTGTTCCCTATTCACAGCTTCCTCTACTGTGAAGTGAACCATGGTTTAGTGTTGTTTTATGTGTGAAAGCTCTTGGTCTTTACACGTGTCCTTAGAAAAACTGATGTATAAAGTTGGTAAGCTCATTCAGGACAGTGGATGAAGCTTCGAAAACACTCCAATCTGCACAGTCATAGCATCCCTGTAACATCTGATTTGACTCACTAGTCTACACCCTAACATTCCTAATTACAGACTTGGAGGCTTTCAGTTTTTGCCTGAACTTGGGATGAGGTGAAGCGAATAGTGATTAGAGAGTCCTAGAGTAGGAATGGTGTGGTATGCATCATTTAGAGCTGTGTAATCATGATCCACTTTGTCACTATCCCTGGTGGGACACTTAAAAGGGCTGTTTTTTTCTTTTCTTTTTTGTTAAAGTTTATTGGAAAGGTTTGTGCTGTTAAAAACCCCAAGACCAACAATGACAGACTCTGGGGGAATTTTCTCCGTATCTGTTATCAGCTCAGCAAGATGTTTTTCAGCCTCTGCTGTGCAGGCTTGTAATGGGATGTAAACAGCAGCCAGAACAAAGAGAACCCCTTGGATCAATACAACACCACCAGTTGAGGACTACATGTTTTCTGTAACACTTTGACATGAGCACTCTAACCGTTGTTTATGTAAAAGCAGATTTTACCTCTTCTCTTTTTTGCTGAGAGCTCTGCACTGCGGCCCGCTCAAAACAGCTGATACTGGGGTATCAGGAGAGTGCCATCCAAGGTGTGCTTACTCAGCCATGTTTTGGTGAAACATGGTGGCAGTCTGAATTTTTAGATGAGAAGCAACAATTAGTCAATTTTATTAGCCAGGAAGTGAACATTAGCCAAGTGGAATGAAGCCAAATCTTGTTGCCGAAGCTTCACGTTTACCCCATCTGCATCTCCTGTAAATTCCATAGTGCTGCTATGCCACCTTGCAATATCTTGCAATCTTGCAATATGTCAGGCGAGCAACAGCAAGCTAAAGTCACGACATTGTGGCGCCATTCGTGTTCAATGTGAACACACCTTAGCACTCTCTAGTGACAGTGATCACCAAATGGTGGCACAGAGCAGAATAAACACACAAAACACACAGAATGCGGAGCACCAATGCCATCATCTGCTGCAGCATCTTAAAATACATCCACTTGAAATTCACAGGAAAGGTTGAGCAAGGTGGGCTTCTTTATGATAGGGCTGAAGGAATAATCTCCTCCTCTCTAAAAGCATATGGGCGAACTATTAAGGTCTTCAACAGTTGCATCTGAACCACAAGGCCTGTGTAACTATGTACTTTGGACTGATGAAACCACAGTAGTTAATGTACAGTTTGGCAGTACCATGGTTGGAGAAATCCAAACATAGTGAATGGCATTTACACTTCATTCCAACTATCAAACACAGGGATGGTGGAGTAAGTTACTGAAAATGACATCAGAACGCAGCCACATGGTGAAAACAGCTGATTTTACCTCACCATATGACTTTGGTTACAGAAGAGCTCAATTTCAAGGACTTTCAAGCACAACTAATTGCGTTTGTTTTGTTTGCTCCTTCAGAAATTATATTATAGAAGTTATGTTGGCTGACTGTTGTTTCTGTAGCTGGACCTGGTGCTGTTTCACAGAGGCATTGATGCTTAAACACGTCCATGGTTCTGACGTTCTGCATTGTGATTGCAGTGTGAAGTCGATCCGGCAACAGGATGCAGGTCAGTACTGGTGTGAGGTGGAATTTCACGGTCTGACCTTCTCCTCTGATCGAGCCTGGATAACAGTTGAAGGTAAGACCCTGAACACACCACTGGAGTACATCTGTCTGCATTGACTGCTGCTCAGTCTCCTGGTCATTGTCCTCCTCTCCACCTCCTCTGCTTGCTACCACAGGTGTTCCTCACATCATCCAAGAGCCTCAGGATGTGGCGACATTTCCCAATACTCCCTTTAATTTGTATTGTGCTGCCGTCGGTCCCCCTGATCCTGTGGAGGTGCTGTGGAAGCTGGGAGGAGTCCCAGAGGGAGGATACCAACAGTCCCCCTCTGTCCTCCATGTCCCAGGTCTGAATGTCTGCTTGATTCAATTAGGGTGGTTATTTTTTTTTTTATTATTATATCTTTATTGGTTCTCGAGAAAGTATCGTTTACATGACAATAGGCATCATCAAACTAACTTCAACATTTGAAATAAGATTAACATATAGACCATTGCCTTATAACAGTCAAATCAAAAATGTAACTACACTTCTCTGAGAGAGATTTTAAGGTGATTATAAAGAAAAGAAAGTGTGAAAAAAAAAAAAAAAAAAGGGGATAACAGTAACAAAACAATATAATATAAGATAATTATAAAGCGTGGCTATTCTAGGAGAGTGGGTTGCTGAGGGAGTTTAACAAGTTTGGTCTTTAAAAATGAAATCAGGTCTTTTAGGTTTTACATAGTCTACCCAAATCTTCCAACACTGATCAAATTGTTCAGTCCTGTGACTGAGAGAGGCTGTTATTTTTCCCATCTCATAGATGTTGAATGTTATGTTAATCCAGTCGTCTAATGTTGGTTTGTCATGTAATAACCATTTTCTTGTAATGTTTTTCTTACTTGCAGTTAATAAAATAGTCATCAGATATTTGTTTCTTTTTATGGCGTCTTGAGGAATTATACCTAAATACATAAGCTTGAATTCCAAAGGAATGTTTTGTTTAAAAATGTCTTGTAGAGCACTTTTTATCTCTTTCCAGTAATGTTTTATAATTGGGCAGTCCCAGAAGACATGATAATGGTTTGCATTTTGATTTCTACATTTTCTCCAACATGCAGGAGGATTTCCATCATAGTGACATTTCTGAGCAGGTGTAATAAAGAATCTTACCAAATTTTTCCATCCAAATTCCTGCCATTGTAGTGATTTATTATATGTCCATTGATATCTCCACATTATTGTCCATTCCTCCTCCGTTATTGTCAAATTGCCCTCTCTCTCCCATCTTGTTTTGATATGTAGGGTTGAATTGTTTTTTAAGTCCATAAGGTTTTTATAAATAAGCGAGATAATTTTCCCTTTAATTTTTGATTTATAGGCATTAATAAAAATTTCCATTAAGTTCATCTTTTTGTCAGTGATTGGTTTAATTTTTAAGCTAACAAAATTCCTTAGTTGCAAATATCGATAGAAGTCCTGTTTGTCCAAAGAATATTTTCTTCTGAGTGTTTCGAAATCATTTAAGATGTTGTTGTTCATTATTGTGCACAGAGCAGTGATTCCCTTGGATGTCCACTCCTTAAATCTGGCATCCAGTTTGTTTGGTGTGAAGTCTGAATCATATGCGATCCATTTTATGATTGTCAAGTCGTTCTCAAGTGCATTTTCTTTAACAATAGTTTTCCATGCTCTAAGGGTTGTTTTCATCCATTGGTTATCTATATTGTTTATGAAACCCTGTAGATTTGCATCAGCTAGAATTGCCTGCACAGGAATGGGTGTCACCTTTGTTTCAATAGTTTTCCATTGAGCATTATATGTTGGGTCGCAACAGTATATCAATGTTCTTGCTTGTGCTGCTAAATAATAATCTCCAACCTCCCATTTTCTTTTCCAGTTGCAATACCTTATATCCAATTCTAGGTCTTTTACCTTGCCAAATATATCTTGATAGTAGTTTGTCCCATTCATGGAAAAACTTTTGGATTTATTTCAATTGGCAAAGTTTGGAATAAATATAACAATCTGGGCAGTATGTTCATCTTAATCGAGTTAATTCTTGAGCTAAAACTTAGAAAAGGAGTAAGATTCCATCTCGTGATATCTTCTTTAATTCTTTTTTGTATGGGGACATAATTATATTCAAATAGTTTTCCAAGGTCCTTTGGTATAGTAATGCCTAGATATTTAAAGTGGTCAGTGTGCCAGGTTAAGGGGTACTTGTTTTGGATTTCCTGAGTTGGAGTATAATTATAAGACAGTAACTGAGTTTTGTTAATATTAATTTTGTATCCTGATAGTTGACCAAATTGTTCGAATAATTGCAGCAAGGCTGGGAGGGAGTGGGTGGGTTGTTCCATATAAATCAATATATCATCTGCATAACAAGCCAATTTATGTTCTCTCCCTTTGATAATTATTCCTTTGATGTCCTTATTTTGTCTTATCGATTGGGCTAGTGGCTCTAAATATAATGCGAAGAGTAATGGTGACCACGCACATCCTTGTCTTGACCCTCTTTCTAGGTTAATTCTGTCTGATAAATATCCATTAACTTTAATCCTTGCTGTGGGATTATTGTATAATGCTTGTATTGTTTTTATTATTGTACTATGTAGTCCAAATCTATGTAAAACCCTGAAGAGAAAATTCCAATCCACTGAATCGAATGCTTTTTCCGCATCTATGCTGATAATAATGGCTTCCAGTTTATTTTTTTGTATGTGATCTATAACATGTAGCGTCCTTCTTATATTGTCCTGTGTTTGACGTTGTCGTATGAAACCAGTTTGATCGTTATGTATTACGGAAGGGAGAAATTCTTCCAATCGTCTGGCCATTATACAAGTAAAAAGTCGGTAATCAATATTTAAAACAGATATCGGTCGGTATGAGCCACAATCCAGTTTGTCTTTGCCCTCTTTATGTATTACTGAGATAATTGCCTCCTTCCAGCTCGGAGGTGTTTGAGCTTTTTTCAGAATCCAATTTAGTGAAGGGAGGAGGATTGGAATCAACTCTTTCTGAAATTCCTTATAAAATTCTGCCGTGTATCCATCCGACCCAGGTGATTTACATGGTCTTAATCTACTTATTGTGTTTTTCAATTCTTTTTCTGTAATGTCTGATGTCATTATTTCATTCTGTTCCTCGTTCATAATAGGCAGCTCTAGTGAGTTCAAATATTCATCAATTTCTTCTATAGTTTCTCCAGAGATTTTTGAATATAAGGTCTTGTAAAATATTTCAAATGCTTCCTGAATGTCATTTAATTTGTTCTGTAATAATTTTGATTTGGGGTTTCTGATTCTATGGATTGTATTCTCTGCTGTTTTCTTTTTTAGTTTCCATGCTAGGATCCTCATAGATTTTGATCCGCCTTCATAGTGTCTTTGTTTAAGAAACATAAGGTTTTTCATAGTTTCCTTTGTTGCCATATCATTTATTTCATTTCTAATTCTCTTTAGGTCTTCCAGTATATCTGGTGTACAATTTTGTTTATGTTTTTGTTCTAGATCTTCCAATCTTTTATGTAATTCCTCTGATCTTTTATTTCTTAGTTTTTTTAGGTACGATGACATTGCTATAATTTTTCCCCTCAAAACCGCTTTAAGAGTGTCCCATAATATCGGAGGAGATACTTCTCCATTGTCATTGAGATCTAAGAAAGAACCAATTTCCTTCCGTATTTCCTGTTTGAACCACTGGTTATTAAGCAAACCTGAATTTAGTTTCCATATATTATTTCTTTTTTGTAGGCTTAGGTCCACTGTTAGGTATACAGGTGAGTGGTCACTCATGTCTATTGTTCCAATCTCACATCTGTCTATTTTGTCTCTGTCTTTTGTAAATGTCAAAAAATAATCAATTCTAGTGTATACTGAGTGAGTGGCTGAATAATGTGTATAGTCCTTTTTACTGGGGTAAAAGTCTCTCCATATGTCTATCAGGCCAACTTCCTTAAATAGTATATTTATTTTTTTATATTGCTGTTCTTTCTGGTAGGCTTTCTCCCTGGAAGAATCCAACTTTGGTTGCAAACGAATGTTTAAGTCTCCTCCGCAAATCAGAACACCCTGTGTTTCTTTTACCAATATATTAGTTAATTTCTTGAAAAAATCAATATCGCTCCCTGGAGGAGCATATATATTGAATAATAATTTCCCCCCACATTGCCTCTCACAAGCACAAACCTGCCTTCTTTATCCGCCAGTTCATATAATTTTTCAAAATGTATCTTATTTGAGATGAGAGTAGCCACTCCCCTTCTATGTCCGGATCTGTATGAGGAGAAGAACAATTGGTTGAAACCCATTCTTCTTAGTTTTTCATGTTCACTTTTGTTCAGGTGGGTTTCTTGTAAGTACACTATGTGGGCCTGTTCCTTTTTCATTTTTGACAGGATTTTGCTTCTTTTAATTGGACTGAGTAGACCATTAACATTAAAAGTAATTATGTTTACTTACTGTTAGCCATGTCTGGTTGTCTTGTTGATCATTTTTAGATGTCTGATAGCAAAGCTTAACCAATCCACTCTCTGAGCAAATGTAAACAATAACTCAACCGTAAAGAAAAGAAAACAAACTTGAGATTCCAAGGTTGGGGTCCTGAACAAATGACCCTGAACTTGGCTAGGAAAACCATCTAGCCCTGGGGGAAGACCTCCCTTAGAAAAGAGGGGAGGGCCCCCAACTACGCTAAAGCTGTTTCAGTCCATTTTGTGTCCATTCCTCCTCTGTACATTTATTATTTCTCATCTAGGTTGGGGCTAGGGAATATATACAATATCACAACGAAAATGTCCGTAATACAGAGCAGTCGAACTATCCGAGATACATTGTCCTCACAGTTTATATCTTATTGATTACTTAAGGATTATTTAGCTTACCGATTATTAATGCATCTCTTCAGAGCTCTTCTTGGAGAGAACTAGTTTCTCTTCTGAACTCACTCAGTCTTTCTCTGATACTCATCTCTCGCTCCTCTCCTGAGGCTTGTCTCGAGCCGATCTTCTTCCAAGCGGTGCGGGATAGCTGCTCAGCCAGGCTCTCCTTTGGCTTGATTAGGGGGACAGGCAAACCGCGCTCCTTCATGTTCTTCGTCGCCTCTGCCGCTGTCTGGTAAAGCCGTGTTTCCCCTCGTAAAAAACTCGTAGTTTAGCGGGGAAAGGGGATTGGAATCGGATCTTTTTCTGCTTCAAGATCCGTTTGGCCTCCGAGTATTCTTTACGTTTCTGCAGCACTGTGGGAGGATAATCATGATCAAAATATATCGGTTTGCCGTGTAGAAGCACGCCTTTCTTCCCCCACGCTTTCCGTAAAATCTCTTCATTGGTTCTGCTGCAGAGAAACTTAACAACAATGGATCTTGGCCTGTTGTTTCTGTCCCCGGCGGGTGGCGGAGCCAGCGCTCGGTGGGCTCTCTCTATGTCCAATTCCATAGTTGGTTCAATCTCCAGGGTGTCCTTAAGTAATTTATCCACAAAATCTCTCATCGATGATCCTTCTGCTCCCTCTGGCACGTTGTATATCCGTATGTTTTCTCTTCGTGATCTCCCTTCCTGGTCGAGCAGTTTTTCCTGTTGTTGGCTAATTAGTTCGGCCATCTTGCTCAATATCTGCTCCATGTTCTCTGCCCGCTCCTCCACCAAATCAACTCGGTCTTCCGTCTCCTTAATTTTCCGGTGTACGTTGAAAAGTTCTGACTTAATGTCATCAAACTGCCGTTTCATATCTTTTCGGAAATCCCGTAACTCCCCCAGAATTTGCGTTAGTCCTGTCGCATCAGTGGAAAGCGGATTAGCATTAGCTTCGTCAGGGAGCTGATGTATTGATGAGCTACCTGCCGTCTTTCTTTCTTGTGCCAAGTCTTCGTTCGTGGTTTTCCTATTCCCGTCCCTTTTCCCCATTCTAGACCCCCTTACAGACTCCATTTTACTCATTTTTCGTTATATTTGGCAAATAATGGGGGTCAAATTAAGATTTACTGGAGGAGTAGTCCGCTCAAGCCGCCATCTCGGGAAGTCACCGGAAGTCTCCTTAGGGTGGTTATTATGGTTTGTCCTTTTTTTAAAATAATACAAATAATAAAACTGAAACTAATATTTGAGAGAAATTGCTTTGATATAAGGCAACAGTGCTGCAACTTGGGAGCAGAAAGCTCTGACAAGCTGAGTTCTGGACCATTTGGAGCTTATGGAGGGATTTTTGAGAGAGACCAAAACATGAGTTGTAATAATCAATATGAGAGGTGAAGAGGCTTTTAACAAGAACGGAGTGTAAGGAAAGGGAGGGCTGGAGATGATTGTTACATACATGAAAATATGCAGACTGAGTGATGTTATTATTTTGAGATGACACCCAGAGTTATCTCTTGAGGTGAGGGGGAGATGATGGAGCTATCAGTAAAACATTGTCTATTTTGGATAATACCAATTTTGTTCCCACAAGAAGGAGCTCAGTTTTGTCACTGTTTTAATTTTTGAACGTTTGAAGGGAACCAAGAGTTTATTTCAAACACAAATAATTTAAGGGAACCAAGTGGGAGTATACAATTGGGTAACTGGATAAGTAGAGCTGGGTTTCATCTATGTAAAAATGGAGATACTTTTTTGGAAGACATTGACAAGGGGAAGAAGGTAAATGACAAATGGTAGGAATCCCAGGACGGAGCACTGACGCACACCAGGTGTGACAAGAGAATGTGGATACTGAAGGGATTTAAGGAGACCTATTGTGCTTCCTAATAAGCAAGTTAGGCTAGGTCAATGGGCTATACTAAACATGTTCATTACATTTTTGCACAAAATAATATTCAGATAATGTGATTTCACCTCCCCAGTATCACCTATTTTGTGCACATTTCAGAATGAGCTGGTTTTAGGGCTCTGTCACGTTTATGCAAATACCGTCCCCCCAACTCAATGTTTACATTTGTTTATACAGACCAGTTTGTTTATACAGTCTCTAAAATTGTCTACCTTTGGCCTTCATTGATTGAAGTTCAGAGGCAAACCAGGAAGCAGTACAGGAGAGTGTGGAGTGTGGATTTTTGCACAGTGAGACAATTCTGAATATTGTTTATACAATCTGCATATTAAGAGGTCAGCTCATCTGGCTGTAGCGGTGATGGTGGGAGTCGGACCAGGGAGTTTACACATTTTACATTTCATTGAATCGAAAGCAGGCCCAGTTGCATGGAGAACATTCCATTTCTCGCATTGAATTATCGTGAGCCCCTCACCGCAACCTGATCCACGTGGTTGAGATATGTTAAACCCCGGTGGAGAGGAGTCTTAGAGCTAAGAACAGTCATTGGGTTGTTGCAAGGTTTCTGTCAAACAGGGAAGGTCCAACCTACAGTCAGCAAGTAGATCCTGACAAAGATGTCCTTTGCTTGTGAGCGAGTGGATGATAAGCAGGCCAAAGTTGATGTGATGTAGCCATTTTGGACCTGACGGTTAGATGACCAAGCTGGGCTGGATAGCACGCTGTGACCAACAGTCCAACAGGTATTTCTGTGATGGGGATGAGTGGTAGACTAGAAGGATTTGATGGTCTTGGAGCTGTCCATATTATAATTCCAGCCAGATCCACGACTGATATACCTTTGGCAAAGCAGAAGTGCAGCATTGTTGGTGGAGGCTGGATCTGGTAGCAGTGAATTCAAAGAAGCTCAACATATTTACACTGGAGGAGACTTGACCCAGGTTTGAGGAAAAACAGCAAAAGGATCCAGGCAACTGCAAGCCGGATATGCAGTACTGGGCAAAGGTTTTAGGTGGGTATAAAAATGCTATAAACTAAGAATGCTTTCAAAAATATAAATATTATTTTTTTATTAAATTTATAAAATGCAAAAAAAAACGACAAAAGAAAAGTCTAAATCACATCAATATTTGGTGTCACTACCCTTTGCCCTCTAACCAGCATAAGGAAGAACAATAAGTTGTGGAAGTGGCGCTATGGACCTCACAGAGCACTGATCTCAATATCAAGTGTGTCTGGGATTACATGAAAAAACAAAAGGATTTGAGGAAGATCTGTGGTTAGTTCTCCAGGATGTTTGGAACAATCTACCAACTTCTAAAACTGTGTGCCGGTGTACCTGGAAGAACCGATGCTGTCTTGAAGGCAAAGGGTAGTTGTTGTCAATATTGATTTGATTTAAATCCCTCTTCTGTTCATTCACTGCATTTTGTTATTTGATAAAAATATTTATATTCTTATTGTTGAAAGCCTACTTAAGTTTGCAGCATTTTTTCATACCTGCCTAAAACTTTTGCACAGCATTGGAAATTGGGATTGCACCCGTTGTTGATGTCTAACTGGGTGGAGTCACAATGCCAGGAGGCAGTGGCGTTTTACCGAGGGTGCTATCATCTGATCATTTGTAACCACATTTCTCAACACACAAAGACGCAAGCACAAGTAAAGGTGCACCCAGAACTCTGACATATGAAACAGACACCAATTAAGGGGATAATGTGGTATTCTGCTATTCAGTTAAGGTATATACAAACATGACATGTGACTGAACAGTGTTATATGTAAACCGTTACAATGGCTTCACTGTATTCTGTTTCCCCAGATGTATCTGTATATGTGGAAATTATTGATCAAGTCAGCCTTTGTTCAAACTTCGCTGTTGCTCCAAAAAGCCGAGACGGATATCTTTGCAAAAGTGGTCATCTAGGTCCATCTTGACCTCTGCTAAGATCCTCTAGCCATCCCCTGCTAATAGAGTTAGCATTCTCAGCAGCAGTGGAAGGATGGCCGCATGGTTCAGCCCCTTCATCCACATTAATATTCCTTTGCTGGTCGGGGTCTGCTTCCAAAATATCATTCTTCTCTGATTCCATCCATGGAAATCTGGGCAGTAAAAGATGGTAATTTTTTGCATTAAACATTCCTTTCAATCAGTGCTTTAAATGGAAAGAAAGTGCTGTTACTCCCCTTAATGTTATACAAATATGAGACAGAAACATGAGTATTATTTTTATATAGATCTGTCTCTCAATCTGTAGATCAATAGTTTCACTGTACAGAAATGACAAAGAACAAAAGCAGTTCTAAATCAAATCCACATCAGCCAAATTCAGTGTCATGAAGCCACTTTTATGTTCAAGCTTCGTGGTGTTAACATGGACATAAAGAATAACATAAAAAAACTAAAAATATAAATTAAATGGTCCTTAAAAACATAAAGAATTGACACGTTTTAGACTTAAGATTTCGATAAGCAGTATATTCTTACCATTAATCTAAAAACATGTTACTATCTTCAAAAACTCAATATGTTGACCAGCCATACTCAGGGTCTCTGAGTATCTCCGAGTATGGCTGGTCTCTCAAATTGTCCGTCGGGCTGTATTTTTCTGTATATTTCTGTAACGAGCTGTATACAGAAGTGTGTGAAATTGAAAAAGTCATGTAGTCGACTGGAGGAGAAGAAAAACAAGCCGTTTCCACTTCCATCACAACCAGGAATAGAAATGGACAGGAGACAGCGGAGGCTGAAAGATAAAGCAAAAAGAAGCAGCAAACATGAGCCAGATTGTGAGAACATTTAACTCCATCAGGATTTTATAAGTGCCAGTTTTAGTACTTTGAATAATTGCAATATAACAGCAGGTTTTGCACATACAGTATAATGTTAAATAATAATTATTTAGAAAACAGTAGTCTTCATCTAAAGATAATGGTGATGACCTTCATTAGAATTAAGATTTCAGCTAACTTTAAAAACTCTCCAGCAGGTCTTGGGTTCATCTTTGCTCTACTGGTTTGGTGCTTCCAGCCCTCGGATCAGCAGCATCCTGCACCTGATCCTATGACCTCTGCTCATCTTATCTGACGTATTGTTGATTCTCTTTCTGCAGCTAAGTCAGCAGCAACAGGCATCTGTGCAGCACCTGGATCCCTGTTAGATGTGCTGCTAGTTTGCCGGGTCTGACGTCCCATTTTTTTGTGTGTGTGTAGTGAAGAACTGTTCAGGGCGGCTTTTATCATCCAGTTCGGGTTCTCTTGAGCCCTTCTGGAGCCAGGACAATATTTTGGCCATGATCATTTCCCTCTGCTTTTCCTCACCTACAGCCACTTGAATGTACGTTGAGCATTGTGCGCCAAAACAAGGGTTTCTTTTGAAACAGACACACAGATAAGATTTAGTAACTGGTGAATTGAGGATAATAATCAATTATTATTATTGTCAAGGTTAAAAAAAAAATAGAATAACTCTTATTTGCAATGCCCAGTCCATAAAGTCCAATAAAATAGTTACCAGCGAGTAGGTAGCAGCAGCAAGCTGTGCCAGCCTCCACTAATACAAAAATCGGAAAAAAAAGATGATCTTGTCTCTGGTCCAGGCAAGGCTGCCAACTGGCCTTGGCATGCACTCCACGATTCTAGCCTGTATGAAAGAGTGGCAAGAAGAAAAGTGTTGGAAGAAAGCCTGAGGAAGTACTATTTGCAGTTTGCCACAAGCCGTGTAGGAGATACAGCAGACATGTGGATGAAGGTGCTCTAGTCAGATGAGGCTAAAATGTAACTCATACAGAGCACCATGTGGCCAAAAGCTGATGCTGCACATCATCGTCTCGCCTCAGTAAAGTTGACATGTTTATGTTGGTGATGGTAGGACAGCGAGGGCTTTAATCTTTTATCACTGCAACATGCTGCTCACTCAGGGTGGTGCCAAGATAAACACATCTCCTTACCCAGCATTCCCCGTGTGTGTGTGTGTGTGTGTGTGTGTGTGTGTGTGTGTGTGTGTGTGTGTGTGTGTGTGTGTGTGTGTGTGTGTGTGTGTGTGTGTGTGTGTGTGTGTGTGTGTGCAGGTGTGAACAGCAGCATCAAGTTCTACTGTGAAGCAAAGAACAGCAGAGGGGTCTCTGTGTCCAGAACCGGAACAGTCCACATCAAAGGTGAGTCAGCCTGCTAAACTCACGCAGCCTAGAGGATCATCAGTGTGAGCTGTGACTACAGAAGGCCTCTGTAGGTGGGGACGTGCTGATTGTCCTCTCTGTCTTAGTGTTGCCAGCAGCTCCGGTCGGCCTGCAGGTCCGCAGGATAACAGACAACAATGTGACCCTGTCATGGAATCCAGGATTCATGGGTCACTCTGAGATCTCCTCCTGTGTGATTCAGGTTGAAAACCAAACACACACACATCCTTGTTTAAAATGTAAAGTGAGGACTGTGCCTGGACTTTCATTCGTTTTTAACCCAGTCTATGGCCTAACCCTGACCCAAACCTAATCCCTAGCCCAGAAAAAAACAGAAGACAAAAAAAGGCTTATATCAAAGTCCTCACTTTACAAGTAAAATGAGCCAAAATGATCTCATTCAGCTGCAAGTACAAGAAAAGATTCACAGACAGAGGAAGAAAGAAAGAAATTGCAATCAGCTGTTGCTCCTCCTCTTCTGCAGGTGATGAGGACCTCAGGTCGTAGGTGGAACCTCCCTCAGCAGGAGGTGCGGGTTCCTCCTCACGCCCACAATCTGACAGGCTTGAGGAGTTATTCCAATTACAGCACGAGGGTCTCCTGTGTGAATGAGGTGGGACCCTCCCCGTTCTCCCCGTGGGTGTCCTTCATCACTCCGGAGTCAGGTGAAGACGCCGATGACGGACGCGTGGGACCAGGCTGCTTTTATTGGGAGTTACATTTCCTCTGAATGCAAGAACCAAACTGGTTGTTACATTCAGAGTCAGGTGTTGAGCTGGTGCTGCTGTGATTCAGTGCCTGTGCAAAGTTTCATCAGTAAACAGCGGGGCAGCTGGTCCCTGCTCACAGCTGAACCCTGGGACTGTTTGTTTGTGTGTGTGTGTGTGTGTGTGTACGTACACACATCTACTGCTCCAGCTGGACCTGCTCCAGTAGATTCCAGTCCTCTCTGTACAATGAGCTTTTGTTTGTGGCCTCAATCCATTTATAAAAAAGTGGCCAAAGGGATTAGCGCCACCTGCAGGACAGTGAACCAGCATCCAGCTAAAACAACCCACTTCCAGCTTTTGGTCTGTCCTGTAAACTTATTAGCTGAGATAGTAATGAAGTTAAACAATAATTACAGCTGTTTTATGCTGGGAAAGGACCCCCCCACCCCACCATGGTACTAACACTGACTATGTGTGATTCGGCCTGCAGTGCCCTCTGTGGCCCCCAAGAACCTGAGCCTTGAGATCTCAGAGGAGCAGCTGTCTCTGAGGTGGGCCAGGCTGAAGGAGGATGAGCTGCAGGGGAAACTGGTGGCCTACAAGCTGCAGTGGACTCATGGAGGAGAACCACAGGTGAAAGCTTTATTTCGTACTGTACACACAGAGTCCACGACTCCACTGTCTCATGGTGTGTTGGATCACATTACTCATTGATTACACCACATTCTTCCTCTTGTAAAGTCATGTAATGGCTTGTTTGCACCTTGCACATCTTGGCCATGACATCGTTGTAAAAGAGAGCATAATCTCAATGGATTTGTGTCCTGGAAAAATAATGGTTGAATACATTTTGACATTCATTCAACATTTAATATCATGAAACTTTACATTTACTGTCTTCAATGGAGCATAGTGGGACTGGAGACACACATCCGTGTGTCGAGAGACAGACATACATGGGAGGCAGGTTCACTGAGGCCATGCTGCCTTTTCCAACCCTAGAGTATAGAAAAGGGATACATTGGGATGGTTGTGCATTTCTCTCACTGTCTCTTAGGGGGACAGTAGGGGAATGCAGATCAAAAAAATCCTCAGAAAAAAAGCAACATACACACGACATCTTAAAAGCATAATATACACGGTGAAGGCAGTGAGTCATAGAAGGGTGTGTTTATCGCCAGATTCATGTGTATGTGTGCGTCAGTCGGTGTAGGCCTATGACTGCCCAGTAACCCCTCTCCAGTCATAGTCTCAGATAGTGTGTTATCAGCAGTTCAGTAGAGCACTTTGCAGGTCACTGGAGTCATGATCAGGTGTGAGCGTCTTGCTTGTATAACATCCAGGAGATAAACCGGCCTCCAAGACCAGCATCAGGCCGCCGAATTCAATAACAAGGAGACTTGTCTCAGGCTGACTGTGAATTTCTATCAGCCTTCAAGTCTTTGCTGGTCCTCTTCATGGAACTCCCAAACAGCCGGATTTGTTGGTCTTTCACCATAAAACGAGCGAGGACTTCCCAGAGGTCTTTTCCATTTCACCACTGAGTTCAGACCACAGTCGGCATGCAATGCTGTGCCAGGATCGCATCCAGCTTGCGGTTTTGTTTGCAAAGAATTTGAGTCTGGATGATCGCAGATCGGTTTAAACCCTCACAAAGTCCCAGCAGCCTTACCAAGCACAGAACTGCTGCTGAGATCTTCCAAATTTGCCGATAAACCAGGTATCCACCAGCTCCAATAAGCAGAATGCTGTTATCATAAATCCAATTATGTACGCATCTTCCACATCCTCGATGGACAAAATGGACAGACACACCATCTTCCATCTTTCAGAGGAATCCAGGGTGTATCTGGCTGCATGTGTCCCCTCAAAACAGCTTGGCTCCCCTGTGCCTGGTCCTCTCGTTGAGAAAATTTGATCAATTGCATTGACCAGAGCCATGGTTTTTAAGCAGCATACAGTTGGACTCACCTTCACATTTAAAGGGTTGTCTTTTCGGGACAGCTTTAAAACCATTTCAGGTCACTTAACCTCATGAAGCTCATTGAGAGTAGGCCAAGAGTGACCAAAGCAGTACTCAAAACAAAGGCAGACTATAGTGAAAAGGCTAACATATACGAGAGGTTTTGAATTTTTTCACAATTTTGTGCTTCATACATACTTCTATATACTTTTTGAGTCATAGTTTAGATGTCTTCACTATATAGCTGCAATGTAGAAAGACATAAAAATAAGGAAAAGCCAATGAATGACAAAGGCAAACTTACGCTGTATAAACCATTTGATGTAGTTGATATTGTCAATGTTTTGTTTACTGATGAACTCAGGACGCACACACGGGACTAAAAGTTTGAGTCTTTATTGAATGAAGTATGCTGGGTGGTGAATAATGAAGACCGGAGGTTCAGGACTGCAGAAGGTCAGGGATGAATGTGATGGCAGGAGCTGACGGCCCGGAGACAGAGAGTCCACACTTGCAAGGTGCTGCTCGGCTAGCAGGCCTCATAGCACTCAGGTTAGCCGTTCATTGGAGACACCAGGGCACAGAGCTGAGCTTCACCAGGGCGGCTAGTCAGGTTAGCAGAACTTGAGAGACACCAGGGCACAGAGCTGAGCTTCTCCAGTGCGGCTAGTCAGGTTAGCAGAACTTGAGAGACACCAGGGCACAGAACAGAGCCTTTCCAGGATGGCTAGTCCAGTTAGCTGTTCTCTGGAGACACCAGGACACAGAGCAGAACCTCTCCAGGAACAAACAGTCTTTAGAGTGACTGACAGGACTAACCTTAACAACAGGAGCAAAACAAAGCTTCCAGGGCAAAACGGGGACTGGCATGGAGAGGTGTGGAATGATGACGGCCCAGTGCTGAACTGAAGGCAGAGGGAGGTTTAAATAGAGCACTACACAGGTGGAACAAGGATCTGGCTAATTGACTGGTAAATGATAACAGGTGTGACTGACTGCTGAGGAGGTGAAGTGAAAAATGACAGAAAATAACTGATGACTGAAAACTAACAATAAAGTCAAACCTAACCCAAAAGAAATGAAAATAACAGAAAAACAAAGCCAAACCAAAACTCAACCATGACATTACCCCCCCCCCCTCAAGGCCGGACTCCGGACGGCCTATCAAACAAAACAAACTACAAAGTGACCGAACCAGGGTGGGTGGAGGGACGGCAGGATGGCGGGCAAGAGTCATAACTAAGCTGATCTAACCAGGGTGGGTGGAGGGACGGCAGGATGGCGGGCAAGAGTCATACCTAAGCTGATCTAACCTGGGTGGGTGGAGGGAAAGTAGGATCGTGGGCTAAAATCAAACCAAAACTACCCACTAGGGCGAACTAAAAAGGATGTCTAACAGATGCTGGTAGGCAAAACAAAAGGCGTTAAACCGACGTTGACAGGCGAACATCGCCACCAGGCAAAAACGGGCACGACAGGCGAACATCGCCACAAGGCAGAACAGGCGTACGACAATGCCAGAGGGAAGAAACAGGCGTACGACAACGCCAGAGGGAAGAAACGAGCGCACGACAGCGCCAAAGGGAAGGAACGAGCGCACGACAGCGCCAAAGGGAAGGAACGAGCGCACGACAGCGCCAAAGGGAAGGAACGAGCGCACGACAGCGCCAAAGGGAAGGAACGAGCGCACGACAGCGCCAAAGGGAAGGAACGAGCGTACGACAGCGCCAAAGGGAAGGAACGAGCGCACGACAGCGCCAAAGGGAAGGAACGAGCGCACGACAGCGCCAAAGGGAAGGAACGAGCGCACGACAGCGCCAAAGGGAAGGAACGGGCGCACGACAGCGCCAAAGGGAAGGAACGGGCGTACTTAACGCCAAAGGGAAGGAACGGGCGTACTTAACGCCAAAGGGAAGGAACGGGCGTACTTAACGCCAAAGGGAAGGAACGGGCGTACTTAACGCCAAAGGGAAGGAACGGGCGTACTTAACGCCAAAGGGAAGGAACGGGCGTACTTAACGCCAAAGGGAAACCTGCCGGGGCGTGAGGAAAACGCCGGGGCTGGGGAAGAGAACGTCGGGATATGACGGAAGCAGGAACATCTAAAACGCCTAGGAACAAGAACGGAGGGCGTACTTACATGCCGGGGAACCGAGAACAGAGGGCGTCCCAACACGCCGGGGAACCGAGAACAAAGGGCGTCCTAACACGCCGGCGAACCGAGAACAAAGGGCGTCCTAACACGCCGGGGAACCGAAAACAGAGGGCGTCCTAACACGCCGGGGAACCGAAAACAGAGGGCGTCCTAACACGCCGGGGAATCGAGAACAGAGCGCGTCTAAGCACGTCGGGAACACTAAATCTAAACGCTAGAAATCTAAACACCAGGGAACCAGGAACAAAGGGCATCCTAATACGCCAGGAGACAAAGGGCGTTCTAACACGCCAGAAAAACACGAAATCTACAGGGGTCAGAGGGCGTCCTAACACGCCAGGAAACAAAAATACCAGGAACTAAGGGCGTCTAAATTCCGGAGAATGGAGAGCGTCAAACACGCCAGGGGACTAAGAGCTAGGGGGCCAAAACAAAACTAAGAAGCGCTGGGACCTAAAGAGCGCTGGGAAACTACAGATCTAAACCAAAAACTAGAAAACCAGGCATGAACTAACCTATAGAACAAAACCAGAAGAACTAGGGTAGGGATAACAAAAGAAAAAACCGAAGCAAAAAACTAGAAAATCAAAATGAAACAAAAAAAACTAGGAAAAAGATCAAGACATTCAAGAAAAACTATAAAACTAATGCAAAACCAAAACAAAATACTAAGCAGAACTATGAGACTAAGGCTAAACTAGAAATTAAGGCAAAACAAGAAAACTAGAACATGAATAAGTAAACTAACGAGAAAACCAGAGAACTAAGGCTATAAATGAGGAAACAAAGCAAAGCTTGGAAACTAAGGCAAAACCTAGAATCCTAAAACGGAGCAGGAAAAACAAAAGTAAAACAGAGACTAAGAACTCTAAGAAAACAAGAACCCCTAAATAACTCTAAAACCCCAAAAATCCTAAGTAAATCAAAAACTGGAATCGAGCCCAAAAAATAACAGAAGGCACTGGCCTTAAGGGCTCAGGCAAGAACGGCTGCTAAGCAAAAAAGAAAAAGTCTTCGTGGAGGTCGTCCTGGACGAGGCAGGCGGCGGAGCAGCATCGCCCGACTAAACCCTCGAGGAGGGCGGCCCCGACGAGGCAAAGTCAAGCGGCCTGGAGACCGCAGTCGGCGGCTCCGGCCGAACAGGAAAGTCAGAGACGGGCGCCGTGGTGGACGGCCCCGACGAGGCAGGGTCGAGCGGCTCGAAGTCCGCAGTTTGCGGCTCCGGCAAAACAGAGAAGTCAGAGGCGGGCGCCGTGGTGGACGGCCCCGACGAGGCAGAGTCGAGCGGCTCGAAGTTCGCAGTCTGCGGCTCCGGCCAAACAGAGAAGTCAGAGGCGGGCGCCGTGGTGGACGGCCCCGACGAGGCAGAGTCGAGCGGCTCGGAGTCCGCAGTCGGCGGCTCCGGCCAAACAGAGAAGTCAGAGGCAGGGCCAAGCTACCGGTCTCGGCGGAAACCGTGGGTGGAGGCAGGTCCTCCTGCACCTCCTCACGAGGCTTGGGCGGAGGCAGGTCCTCCTGGACCTCCTCACGAGGCTTGGGCGGAGGCAGGTCCTCCTGGACCTCCTCACGAGGCTTGGGCGGAGGCAGGTCCTCCTGGACCTCCTCACGAGGCTTGGGCGGAGGCAGGTCCTCCTGGACCTCCTCACGAGGCTTGGACAGAGGCAAAGCGGCTCCCTCGGAGGCCTCGGGCTGAGGCAAAGCGGCTCCCTCGGGCTGAGGCAAAGCGGCTCCCTCGGAGGCCTCGGGCTGAGGCAAAGCGGCTCCCTCGGAGGCCTCGGGCTGAGGCAAAGCGGCTCCCTCGGAGACCTCGGGCTCATCCTCGTCGGCCGGTGGATCTATTTTCTTGGCGGCCGGCAGAGCGGAGCCTTCAGTGGTCGGCAGAGCAGATCCTTCGGCGGCCGGCAGAGCGGAGCTTACTGGTGGAGGCGGAACCCTCTCCTCGGCTACTTCAGGCAGTGACAGGCAACAGGCTTCAGAAAGCGGCGCCGGGCTACAGGCTTCAGAGAGCGGCGCCGGGCTACAGGCTTCAGAGAGCGGCGCCGGGCTACAGGCTTCAGAGAGCGGCGCCGGGCTACAGGCTTCAGAGAGCGGCGCCGGGCTACAGGCTTCAGCGGACGCCGAGGTTGGAGGCGGATCCTCCTCTTTAGCCTTGACGGACCCTCCGCGCCGGTGGTTCTGCTGTCTTCGCCGGGAGGGGACAGATGAGGAATCTGGGGCAATCTCGGGGGTGGCAGCTGGCCAGCAGGGCAGAAGGTCGTCTCGGTCACCGTAGTAGAACTCCCACAGCTGGCTCTCCTTGATGCGTGGGGCTCTGCTAGGTGGAATGATGAGCCTCACTCGAGGCGCCAGCTGCGAGTCATGGAGGTGATGACCGAGACGACGAGAGGCTGAGCGGCTTCTCTCACTGGGCTCCGGGGTAGCTGTAACAACGCCCACGTGAACCACGGGGGAAGTGGAGTCGACCCGGATCGGTGGCGCAGGGTCCCGGGCAGAAGCCATCTTGTCGTACCTCTCCCTCATCTGGCGTTCGCACATCTCCAGATATGCGAGGATGTCCGGGTCGTCAACTCCTGCAGGTAAGCCCCGCATGGCGCCTGAGTTCACCCTTCGACTGGGCCGTACTGTCAATGTTTTGTTTACTGATGAACTCAGGACGCACACACGGGACTAAAAGTTTGAGTCTTTATTGAATGAAGTATGCTGGGTGGTGAATAATGAAGACCGGAGGTTCAGGACTGCAGAAGGTCAGGGATGAATGTGATGGCAGGAGCTGACGGCCCGGAGACAGAGAGTCCACACTTGCAAGGTGCTGCTCGGCTAGCAGGCCTCATAGCACTCAGGTTAGCCGTTCATTGGAGACACCAGGGCACAGAGCTGAGCTTCACCAGGGCGGCTAGTCAGGTTAGCAGAACTTGAGAGACACCAGGGCACAGAGCTGAGCTTCTCCAGTGCGGCTAGTCAGGTTAGCAGAACTTGAGAGACACCAGGGCACAGAACAGAGCCTTTCCAGGATGGCTAGTCCAGTTAGCTGTTCTCTGGAGACACCAGGACACAGAGCAGAACCTCTCCAGGAACAAACAGTGAACAAACAGTCTTTAGAGTGACTGACAGGACTAACCTTAACAACAGGAGCAAAACAAAGCTTCCAGGGCAAAACGGGGACTGGCATGGAGAGGTGTGGAATGATGACGGCCCAGTGCTGAACTGAAGGCAGAGGGAGGTTTAAATAGAGCACTACACAGGTGGAACAAGGATCTGGCTAATTGACTGGTAAATGATAACAGGTGTGACTGACTGCTGAGGAGGTGAAGTGAAAAATGACAGAAAATAACTGATGACTGAAAACTAACAATAAAGTCAAACCTAACCCAAAAGAAATGAAAAAATGAAAATAACAGAAAAACAAAGCCAAACCAAAACTCAACCATGACAGATATAGATATATATATATATATATATATATATATATATATATATATATAACTTGTCTTGATACCGTCTAATGCAGGAGTGAGAAGCTACTCACTCAAAGCCATGGTTATGTCGTGAAACTTAGACATGGTGTGTTCACTGGTCAGAAAACAATGACATTTGTATGTGTCCACACAGCCAGTTCAGAGACATATCCCTGACACATTATATCATGTTCTCATCAACCTCTGGCTTCATTAAATGGATCTACTGGTACCAGGTCAAAGTTTAGTTTTGTTATGTGTAAACTATATTTACCTTTTCTGTCATTCACTGCAGCAAGCCACCTGTTTGCTGCTTTTTTGTGCGATTTCACCAAATGTGTTTTTGTTCGTTCTCAAAGCAGTCTGACTACTTAAATCCAAGAAGTGAATATGTAACAATATGGGTATGAATTATGAAGTGCTTGGATTGTGCTGGGGTTCAGGGGGAGCTGGTTGTTTTCAGATACTTTACAGATCAGAGAGGATGTTATCTAGAGCAACCCTCTGACTTCAGGCAGGACATGCTCAAACAGCAGCTTGCTGAAGCTGTCATTAACCGGCACCTGGGGGAGTTTCCCAGGACCAGCTCCACAGGTGCCTAATATACTGAACAATGTTTCCAGGAGCCATTGCTGTTTAAGGAGAACTCTGCTCAGATCTCTGGAGGAGCCCGTTTCTTTAACGCCTCCATCCAGGTGGCAGCCTGCACCTCGGTTGGCTGTGGACCTTGGAGCCCTCCCATGCTTGCGTTGCCTCCCTCAGGTAACCTCTGAGTGGGTTGATGTCAGGTTTAACAAAAGTTTTATTTATCTATGAATGCTTTTCCCAGGCACATTGTCAGTCAATACTTCCTGTAAAATAGATGTTTTCCTCACTAGATAGTGCTTCTAGTTGAATTATTGAAGAAAGTAGAGTATTATTATTTGTAATGTGTGGATGCCTGGAATATGTCCACTGAAGGATTATTCAATTTGTACACTATTCCATTTTATTTTAAATTGAACTATTAAATTGAACCCTGACACACAGGCCCACAGGTCCAAGAGCCACGGAGCCACATGACGGTCGGCCTCCTGTTTGGATTCCTTGGGGCCACCATTGTTGGGTTCCTGCTCACTGTCGCAGCTCAGCGCAGAGGGAAAGAAACAAAGTTTGGGTATGATGATATATATATATATATATATATATATATATATATATATATATATATATATATATATATATATATATATATATATATATATATATATATATATATATATAATGTGTGTGTGTGTGTGTGTGTCCACACAATCGAGTGTTGTGTCTTGTTTGACTCTGAGCACACTGCAAGTCCACGTGCAGAAGTTCTGCAACAATCTTCCTGCTGGAGATGTTTTCAGATGGCCAAACAGTCTTCAACAGGCTGAGCTGAGTGTGAAGATGAAGGTAAGTACAGAGTGATAATATAAAGCTTTTTTCTGCTTCTGTCCATCTGCAGCTCAGCCTTTAAGGGTCCTGGTCCTGAGAGTTCAGTGTTCTTCACAGCAGCTCGATCATTCAGCAGAAACGTGACTGATTTACATGAGTCCACACGTGAGTGCAACTTTCCTCCATCCTGTCCTCTGTTCAGAGCTGGAGCAGACAGTTAACCCCTCTTTACCAATTCCAGTGCTTTGAAAAAGAGTCTGCCAATGCATTTAGTCAATGAAAGACTTAGGAATTAAACTATTACTTATTTTTCGGACCATAAGGCTCACCGGATTATAAGGCGCACTGAATATTCTTCCTAAGTGTGTAATATCACTCCGCCCCTTCACATTCACAGCTCTCTCCTGAGAGAGAGAACTATCCGTCTCTGTCGGGAGGACAGAGTAGTTGGACTACACTGCCCTGTTTCTAACATAAGGCCAAAATAAACATAGCTTTTATATTGAATTAACTTACTAGGTTTATTGTTGCTAGCGCGTACTCCGGGCACAGGCTGCCTAAAGGCTCCCACATACTCGGGCGTACTGTGCGCATTCTGTGAGCTTGGCCAACTCCGTGCTGACTCTCCACAAATGTTTTACCCTTCATAGTCAAGCATACTATTGCCTACATTTCTTATGGCAAATTCCTACAATTCCCGCACTTTCTGCCAGTGGGACGGAGCGGTGGAACAGATGGTAAAATGTGCGATTAGCTAGCTGAGCACCTAGAACCGTTTCTGTTCCAGCAGGCTCTCAGCGAACACCTGTCAGTGAGAACAGGGAGGGACTGTGATGCTGCAGGTTCTTGCAACTGCCTTCTTAGAGCAGCTCAGTGTGTCAAGCTCGATGTCACATATAAAACAGTTTGATGTGAAGACTTCTTGTCGCAGAGAAGCTTATAGTGTGAAACTGCGTACACGGTCGTACATTTTTTTACTTTACACTTCCCTGTATGTGCAGAATCTGCCTTGAGTCCACGTTGAGTAAGACTCGAGGACGTGTGGACCTCCGTGGAATTACACTCCAGTATGTGGGGGCCTTTACATGAATGCACTTCTAGTTTAGACATTACAGTCAGGCAGTCTTGTAGACAGCTCAGGGGTCCTATCAGGTGGTGACACAGTGTACCGTAATGTTCCGAATATCCATTGACCGGAGCGGCTTTGTTCTAACTAAAGTTGCGCTTACACGTGTTAACAGGTTTCTGAGCGCATTGTACCACATAAAATCGGTCAGTAAGCACAACTTTAATCATATATAAGGCACACCGGATTATAAGGCGCACCATCAATCTTTGAGAAAATTTAAGGATTTTACGTACGCCTTATAGTCCGAAAAATACGGTAGTACTCATACTGATATGAATATATTACATACAATGTATAATTAGTAATAATGCTGATATGATTAATTAACAAACCAAACAAAATTCAAATATGACTACTTAAAGGGGATTCTAAATGGTTGGAAAATGAATGTTCAGGTTTTGTTTTGCTGATAAAGATTTAATTTAACTTTTTTGATTTAAGTGGCAAGAGTTCTATTTTGTAGTGTTTCTGGTCAGAGGTCCATCATTGTCTCCATTTCTCTGCCTGTTCCTGCAACTTCTACTTCACTGTTTCACTCCTTAGAAGTACATTCTTGCCATGTCTACATTAGATAGCTATTAGAAAAGTAGAGTTTACATTAGGCACGTTTACATGGACAAAAGATAGTTGGAATAAAGGCCCGGTCGGAATAAAAAAGCGTCATATAAATAAGCCAATCAGAGTATTGTAATATGATTAAGCTCAGTCAGAATGAAATTGTAAACCTAATAAGAGGTTTATGCCGATTGATAATCTGATCAACGCTCGTCAGGCTCAAGTTATTCTAAACGGAGTGTGCCTTTCTATTCAAAACATTAAAAGAGCTCAAATTGTTACTCATTCATTTCAACTGTAATTAGAACCGCTTGCAAATCCAGACTGGCCGCTCAGAGGACAAACTCGTATAATACTGCTTTGGTTACTATTATTTTGTTCAGCAAAGACGGAAGTTCTTCGTCTTCTGTGTTTTAGGGGAAGTTGATAACTGAGCGTGTCATAGTGGCTGGTCTGGCATTCTGTTAGTTGTGACGTCATCCAGAGCAGACAGATCATCCGCTATTACAATATAAGATAGAAAGGATTCCTGGATCAATGTATGCTTCTGTGCTTTCTGTGTCTCTGCTCTGTCTTCTCTAACCCTCAGTCGGTCGAGGCAGATGACCGTTCATACTGAGCCCGGTTCTGCTGGAGGTTTTTCTTTCCCGTTAATGGGGAGTTTTCCTCTCCACTGTCGCTTCATGCTTGCTCAGTATGAGGGATTGCTACAAAGCCATCAACAATGCAGATCACTGTCCACTGTGGCTCTACGCTCTTTCAGGAGGAGTGAATGCTGCTTGGAGAGACTCGATGCAATCTACTGAGTTTCCTTAGATAGGAAACCTTTTGACAAGTTGGTGTGATTTAATTGAATTTGACTTTGTAAAATGCCTTTAGATGACATGTGTTGTGAATTGGCGCTATATAAATAAAATTTAATTGAACTGCTTATATTCAGAATAAAGCCAGGTTAATTAATTAATTGTGTACCCATATAAACGGTATAATCGGATTGTTTTTTATTTATTAATCCAAATACATTTAAAATCTAGCATGAAATTTTGTGCATGTAAACATAGCTAATGTCTTCAAAACCTGTTTTTACTCTTCCAAAGTACAGATAATTTCTAACATGCCAGATATCTCCGTCGGGGACAATGTATATCTGCACAGAGAAGTTTCAGAAAAGGAAATATGCAAACGTTGACTTTAAAGGGAAATAACTTTTAATATGTCTTCACCTTCATTTTTTACATTATACAATTAATTTCAAACATTTTATCCCACATTAACATTCCATCTGGACAATCTCAAGCACATGATCTATGCAGTTCCTAACGGTATATCACTGTCGAAGAATTTCGGTCCACTCCCCTTTTGGAGAATAGTTTTAATTCAGGCAGGCTGTATGGTTTTCCAACATTAATGGTATATAACAGCATCTTAACCAGATTTTAGCTGTGCTTTGAATAGGCCACTCTAAACCCATATTTTTGAGTCATTCAGAGGTGGATTTGTTGGGATTGTTGCACTGCTGAATAATACATTAATACAATTTTGGACTAATTTTGGTAGACTGGATGGTCTTGGGAAGGTTCCCAACTTCTGTGTGTTCTCCATCACTGGCTAATGGCTCTCACTGGGCCAAAGAATTGTGTCTGAAACCTTTTCCAGACTGACTGATGTAAGGGATGTTCTTGAATTTCTTTAGATTGGGACAGGATATGTTGATATTTTTTGTTAGAGAGGTTCTATTGAAGTGATTTGTTGATCCCATAGGTCAGGCATTAATGAGATGTGGTAGATGATGACTTTTGCATATAAGGCCACGTAAGTTTTTTTTCTACTCAATAAATTAAATCATCATTTGAAAACTGCTTTTTGATATTGAAATTAGCTTGAATTGCAACATGTGAAGAAAAATATACAAAAAAGAATAATTGTGGAGGCAAACACTTTTTCCCATCATTGTATATTTGATGTCAGCCTAAAGTTAAAGCAATTTGACAAATGGTGATTACTTTGTCTTGTTTTTCCTTGTCTGCTGTACTCACATGGACAGAAATTGAATGTATCAGTGATGGTTAAACTGGGGGTCTAATTAACAGGCTGGACTTTCCTATGTGTCTCCCTTCAGTGGACAGTCTCTGCATCAGCAGCGAGCTGAAGAACAAGCTGCAGGATGTCTTGATTCCAGAGAGACTTCTTACACTGGGCCACATGCTGGGAAAAGGTAACAATGAAATTTAGTCAGTAGGAACCTAGCCAGGTTTGTAAATCAACATGGAAACTGTCCGTAGATTAAGAATTTAAATCAAAATCCCTGGAATAAAACATGTAATGCATTGACACAGAAATGATCCCAACTGCCCAGCAAGATGACCCCAGAGTAGATACCAGAACTGACAGCAGGTGGTGGGGGCTGCGTTAGTGTTCAAACAGAGAATCATTGTGACACATGTCGGAAATCACTCGGTTGGCTGTAGCTTTATAAAACAGGAAAAATGAATTTGGGAGTTGAGACGGTGAATTTAGACTTTCAGATGAGGTTTGTATATTTGATTTAAAACAGACGACGTGTGTGTCAGTGAAATGCATACTCACTATCACCAAAAAAGACTTTTTAATACAGAAATGTGGGCCTTGGTAAGGGTTCTTTTTGCATTAAATTACTGCAAGGCAAGGCAAGTTTATTTATATTTCAGTAGCAAGACAGCAAAGTGCTGCAGTGATGCAGGTTTTGACTTTACTAAGTTGTTCTTTTTAAATGTAGCCATATATAGTGAGTTGATTCCAGATAAGCAAAGCTAAGGTCGACAGTTTTTCAGAACGTTTCCCCAGGTCCCTTTTTGAATAATTGCACTTCGGTGTGAAAAGCAGTGATTGATTAGAATTTTTACAGACCTGCAGTTACCACAGAGATCGATTTTTATTTTTATTTCTTTTCTTTTTTTTAACCTCCTTTTTCTGAATACATATTGTATTGACTACTTTCAGGATGGAAGGACGATTTTACCCAATATAATAACAAACGTTTCTGAACAGGATTACCACCTATTAAACAACAGAAAATCATTGTATCTTACTCATTGGACAAAATATTTTCACATCAAGAAGAAACCGGCTCAGAATTCGCACTTAACTCACAGACAATGATAATGATCAAATAGGTGAATGCCCTGGTAACAGTTCCTGAGAAGCTAAAGTGTGCTAATAGTCCTCTGTATCTGATGAGATTTAAAAGTTGAAAAGAGGAGGGTTGAGGACACAACTATGGACAGATGTAATCCTTATATTCTTGCCTTGTAGCAAGAAGGCCCAGGGTTTGTATCTCAGCCAGGGCTTTTTTGCTTCCCTGATGTTCTCCCTATTCTTGTGTTGGTTTGTTCTGCGTACTCCGGCTTCTTCCCACAGTTCAAAAACATTACTGTTTTTTTTGTGATTATGCAATGGTGACCTGGCCAGGTCCTGTGGCTACAAAGTATCACCAAAACATGACACTTTCATCTCTATACCTCACAGTTGGTGTGAGGTTCCTTCCCAGGAATGCTTCATTTGGTTCATCCCCAAATTGTCTCTTGTTCTGGTGTCCAAATCATTGTGTTATATCAGATATTAATTATAAAATTATACTGTTGGCATGTAACAAAAAAGCTTAACTAGGTGTTGGTTGAGTGTAATTAGCCCAATTTTTAAAGATTGGATTAAAATTGTACAAGGGGTTAAATGAAAGGTTAGATATTTTCTTAGGACACCTAAAAGCTAAGTCAGATAAATATTGGTCAAAGTTGAATTCCTTTGTTAATCAGAGAGAAGACTGTCCTTCTGTGCAAAGATGACCCTTGTCTCACTGTTCATGACATACTGATATGTTGGGACTTTGAACCCACTAACAAGAATTTAGAATGCTGAACTCATGATGGATCAGTAGGTCAAAAATACTAACAGGAATAAGTCGACTAGATGTGAATGAAAATTTATATATATATATATATATATATATATTTTTTTTTTTTTTATATATTTTTTTGTCATGTCATTGTTTAGTACTCTCTGTGCAGCTGTCATGATTCTCTGCAGGGCCTTGTTGCCAGATACAGAACCGCTGCTGGTAAGGTACAATAAGTGAGTATACTCTCTACAGAGCAGTGGTAGAAGGACAGCAGCAGGTTTTATGGCAGGTTGATCTTTCTGAGTGATCCCGGGACATATAATGGTTTCTGTGCCTTATAATCAAACAGTATGTATTGTAAGACCAGGGAAGGTCATCCAAGAGGTGTCCTCCCCATTTATTTCCAAGGACAGATAGTCAGACTATCTTCCAGAAATTTGATGATTATACCTTTTGTCTTCTTTGAGTTCAGGACCAGGTTATTTACTACACACCAGTCTGTGAGCCTCTGGCCTTCTTTCATGTAAAATGCTTCTTTTCCTTTGCTGATAAGTCCAAAAACTGTTGTGTGTCATACACAAGTTTGACAATGACATTGGTGTTGTGGGTGGCTAGGTAGTCATGAGTACAAGGAGTACAGAAAATAGCTTAGCACCCACCCTTGTGGCACTCTTGTGCTAAGACACAGGGAGAATGATAAATCAGTATGGTAGGGAGGGCAGTGTATATTACATTATCCATTTAAATGCATAAAATATATATATATATATATATATATATATATATATATATATATATATATATATATATATATATATATATATACACTCACCGGCCACTTTATTAGGTACCCCATGCTAGTAACGGGTTGGACCCCCTTTTGCCTTCAGAACTGCCTCAATTCTTCGTGGCATAGATTCAACAAGGTGCTGGAAGCATTCCTCAGGGAGTTTGGTCCATATTGACATGATGGCATCACACAGTTGCCGCAGATTTGTCGGCTGCACATCCATGATGCAATTCTCCCGTTCCACCACATCCCAAAGATGCTCTATTGGATTGAGATCTGGTGACTGTGGAGGCCATTTGAGTACAGCGAACTCGTTGTCATGTTCAAGAAACCAGTCTGAGATGATTCCAGCTTTATGACATGGCGCATTATCCTGCTGAAAGTAGCCATCAGAAGTTGTGTACATTGTGGTCATAAAGGGATGGACATGGTCAGCAACAATACTCAGGTAGGCTGTGGCGTTGCAACAATGCTCAATTGGTACCAAGGGGCCCAAAGAGTGCCAAGAAAATATTCCCCACACCATGACACCACCACCACCAGCCTGAACCGTTGATACAAGGCAGGATGGATCCATGCTTTCATGTTGTAGACGCCAAATTCTGACCCTACCATCCGACTGTCGCAGCAGAAATCGAGACTCATCAGACCAGGCAACGTTTTTCCAATCTTCTATTGTCCAATTTCGATGAGCTTGTGCAAATTGTAGCCTCAGTTTCCTGTTCTTAGCTGAAAGGAGTGGCACCCGATGTGGTCTTCTGCTGCTGTAGACCATCTGCCTCAAAGTTCGACGTACTGTACGTTCAGAGATGCTCTTCTGCCCACCTTGGTTGTAACGGGTGGTTATTTGAGTCACTGTTGCCCTTCTATCAGCTCAAACCAGTCTGGCCATTCTCCTCTGACCTCTGGCATCAACAAGGCATTTCTGCCCACAGAACTGCCGCTCACTGGATGTTTTTTCTTTTTCGGACCATTCTCTGTAAACCCTAGAGATGGTTGTGCGTGAAAATCCCAGTAGATTAGCAGTTTCTGAAATACTCAGACCAGCCCTTCTGGCACCAACAATCATGCCACGTTCAAAGTCACTCAAATCACCTTTCTTCCCCATACTGATGCTCGGTTTGAACTGCAGGAGATTCTCTTGACCATGTCTACATGCCTAAGTTGCCGCCATGTGATTAGCTGCTTAGAAATTAAGTGTTAACGAGCAGTTGGACAGGTGTACCTAATAAAGTGGCCGGTGAGTGTGTATATATATATATATATATATATATATATCCATTTTCCACACCGCTTTATCCCTCATGGGGTCGCGGGGGGTGCTGGTGCCTATCTCCAGCGTTCACTGGGCGAGAGGCGGGGTACACCCTGGACAGGTCGCCAGTCTGTCGCAGGGCAACACAGAGACAAACAGGACAAACAACCATTCACGCACACACTCACACCTAAGGACAATTTGGAGAAGCCAATTAACCTAACAGTCATGTTTTTGGTCTGTGGGAGGAAGCCAGTAGCCTCGTGAGACCATCCTGATCTCGCGAGCTTTCAAGGTTTCACTCGCAGATCAGTCTGGCTACTCTCCGTTAAAGAAAATTTGGAGCCGTTCACCAAACGAACGTCCAATCAGCGTTGGCTTTGAGGCGGGTTGAGGTGTGACGCAACGGGAAGCGCGTCAGTTCAGTCTAAAGAACATGGCGGTTTCAGCCGATGAAACTAGCGTTAGCGTGGCTATCGAGCAAGTTTTATCGGAATTACAGAGTATTTATTTGCTGAACTAACGATCCTTTACCTGCAGCAGCAAGAGTAGCTTGGCTTGTGGTTGTGTTTTCGTCGTCGCTCGACGAATCTGATTGGTTCATTTGGCCCGTCAATCACCAACATAGGCCAATCAGCTAACCAGTATTTTCGCCCCTTCCCAAAATTACTTCAACGGAAGGTTTCCAGATGGATATGCGGAGCAAATCTATCTGGCGGAGTCAGGTAAGGAAGCCAGAGTACCCGGAGAGAACCCACGCATGCACAGGGAGAACATGCAAACTCCATGCAGAAAGACCCAGGGGTATACTCGAACCCAGGACCTTCTTGCTG
The DNA here is from genome assembly GCF_011125445.2 of Fundulus heteroclitus. Lineage (NCBI taxonomy): Eukaryota > Metazoa > Chordata > Actinopteri > Cyprinodontiformes > Fundulidae > Fundulus > Fundulus heteroclitus. The sequence goes on along the minus strand of NC_046379.1, from coordinate 30,831,741 downwards.
CAAGGCAACAGCGCTACCCACTGCGCCACTGTGCCGCCCGATATATATATAGATATATATATATAATATATATAGATATATATATATATCTATATATATATATATATATATATATGAGAGATATATATATATAATATATATATATATATATATATATATATATATCTATATATATATATATATATATATATAGTTGAAATTATCCATAGACCAGTAATACCCCTCAAGAACACTTAAGATCATAGAAATTCCTCCTAGTGCCTGGAAAAAATCAATTGAGTGAGTGAGAGGATAAATGGATGTTGATGTGTCCATGTTGACTTCTGCAGGGGAGTTTGGCTCTGTGCGTGAAGCTGTTCTGAAGTCTGACGATTCATCTGTGCAGAAGGTGGCTGTCAAAGTGCTGAAATGTGAGTCATCATGGGATCTCATCTTGTTTTCAAAATCACACAAGGGTTAAAGTCTTAAAACTCCTCTATCAAAAGACTTAAAACAATGCAGCTTTGGTTTTTGTTCTGAAAGTTTATTGTGCTAAAATATTTAAATTATTATTCAGAAAGAACTTTATTACTAGTATAGGTTAAGTTGTGAAAGAGTCCAGCTGTGATCACTGACTGTGAAGGTAGTACAGATGTGCTGAAATCACAGTCTTCTTCTGTGAGCAGGTTCCTTCAACAAAAACAAACAAAAAATAACTTTGCAGCCTTCATCACTCTGCATGCAAGTGGCTATTAAGAATATTACAGTTTAAAGAATATGGTTCTGGATTATAAAGAGCTTTATTTCTGAGAGGCTTTAGAATAGAAGCTTCAGCGTTAGCTTTAGGAGGCTTGACAGTGTCCAGCAAGTGCCAGGACCGTCTCCTCAGAAGGGGTTTGCTACTGAATTGTGTTGCCACAAGTGCGGAGCTGGCCAAGTTAAACCACAGCATCCTTCTCAGAGATATAAAAATTTTAACTGTAGCCTTTTGTAATGTGAGATGCTGTGGTGTTTTTATACTGTCTGCTCAGAGGGGGAGAAAAAATTATTTCTGCCCAGGAAATTGCAGTTTGCTTGCAGAAATGTTAGCTTCCCTTTTCCTGACCCTAGACCAAATCCTAGATGTAGGGAAGATCATCTCCAATGATCTTCTTTGCAGACCTGGTTTTTGGTTCGCTGTTTGGATCTGTCCTGTTTTGTGGATGAGCCAAAAACACACCATGATGGATGAACACTGGACAGACTGAACGATGGTAGTGTAGAAGATTAGCAGCAGCTCCTGAGGAAGGTTGTACTTGCTGAGTTGCTGTAGGAAGTTCTTCTGAACAGTACCTATTTGTGAGGACAGTCTCAGGTCCTAGGAAAGGGTGGTTCCTAAGAACAGAAGTGAAGAGAATGTTATTGAGGATGGTGAGTTGGGGGAGTTCTCTGAAAGTCTTATCTATCAGGAGAGAGGAGGGGGTTGTAGAATTGTTGGTGGGGGGGTTCAGGTAGTCTTTTCGTGTAGGAGTGAGGTGTAGCTAACACCAGTGACCATCTTAGCCAAAGTATTTTGGTCACACCAAAGAACTAGGGGTCAAAACCTTGCTGTATCTAAAGGTATATTTATTCTCGTGCAGCTGACGTCACCTCTTCAGGTGATATTGAACAGTGTCTAAAGGAGGCAGCCTATATGAAGGATTTTCACCACCCCAACGTCATCAAGCTCATTGGTACCACACCAGAAAAACACACAAAATGCCTGACTAAGCTGTCAGAACATCCAGTTCACAGTCTGTTCTGTCTAATAGGAGTGAGTCTACACCGGCGTCCCAACCAGCGGCTGCCAATCCCAATGGTGGTACTTCCATTTATGAAGCACGGTGATCTACACACCTTCCTGTTACTGTCACGTTTGGGAGATGAGCCATTTGTAAGCAACCAGTCAAGACCTATTTCACCTAATGCCTGATAAAGTCCTGAGAACCTACTCTCTTTGCTTTAGGATCTATCTCTTCAGTCTCTGGTCCAATTCATGCTGGACATTGCACGGGGGATGGAGTATCTGAGCAGCAAGAACATCATTCACAGAGACCTCGCTGCCCGAAACTGCATGTCAGTCACACCATTTTTCTGGGCTTTTCTGTTATCTAACCAGCTCCAGTAGAAAACTTTGATTTCTGTTCAATCTAAAACACTTTTTAATCATTTTATAATCTTTTTGATATAGAAATGGAAAATAGATTAAAGTTAAAAACCAGTAAACTTTGTGCACTACTCCATCTTCTGTGAAAAGTTAAAGTTTACGACTCCAAATTTTTCTTCAGTTTTCTCCCATTGATTAAATTGAATGTTGATATTGTCAATAATACCAATATTAAGTCATTAACTTTGCACAATAATAAAATCATCCCTAATGTTTTGTTTAGTAAAAATCTGACATAAACTATACATTTTGTATTCCATCAGATGTGTGTGAACAAATTATCTGTATTTGGGCCCAGAACGTCAGAAATGTGTTATCCAGAAGATTGTCTTTTACCAGGAACTTGTGTGTTGCATTATTGGTCATCAACCCAGTAAAAAATAAAGATGCAGCTGTTCTGCTGCTGTTTGAGTAAATTCTCTACTTATAGAATAGGAAAAATGTGGTGAGCCAGCCTGGGCACCTTTAAAAAAATAAACAGAAAATAAACTCAAGTACTTCAGACCTACTTATTAGGATGAGTTTGGGCTGTGATCAGTTTTGTGTTCTGTGAGGATATGGGCTTCTAATGGTGTAGGTGTGTGTGTGTGTGTGTGTGTGCTTGCTGTGTGTGTTACAGGTTGAACGAGAACATGTCTGTGTGTGTGGCAGACTTTGGACTCTCTAAGAAGATCTACAGTGGAGATTATTACCGCCAGGGCTCTGTTTCCAAACTGCCTGTCAAGTGGATTGCTCTAGAGAGTTTGGCAGACAATGTGTACACCACTCAGAGCGATGTGGTACTCACACACAAACATACACAGATATCCCTAGTGCATTTTCGAGGGACTCACTTGCAATGTGTTTGTGTTTGTATGTATTTATTTAACTTTATTTGTTTCAGTGGGCGTTTGGTGTAACAATGTGGGAGATCATGACAAGGGGTCAGACTCCGTATCCTGGGGTCGAAAACTCCGAGATCTATGAGTTTCTGATCAAAGGAGAGCGTCTGAAGAAACCTGCAGACTGCAGAGAGGACATGTGAGTCTTTATGCAGCAATACACTTGGAGAAAATTAAGTATATATGAACTACCATTTACAGTGCCTTGTTAAAGTGTTCATAACCCTTGGGATTTTTTTGCACCTCATCACATTACATCACAAACTTTAGTGCATTTTATCAGGTTTTATATGACAGACCAACAAAGAGCAGAACGTAACTATGAAGTGTAATGGAAATGATACATTGGTTTTCAAAATATTTGACAAGGAAAAATGTGAAAACAGGGATGTGTGTTTGTTTTCAGCCTGTAACAACACTTTTCAGTGCAATTACAAATTTCCCCATTCTTTTTGGCCCAAGCTCAGCAAGATTTGATGGAAAGTTTGACTGGAGACTGAAAAACCATTCTCTTGCTACAGATTCTCAGTTTGATTATGGTCTTGACTTTGACTATCCCAATATTTCTGAAGCCTGCTCCTGATGAACAAAAGTAAGAATTGAAGGACAATGGGCCCGGTAAAACCAGGGTTGAGAAGCACTGGGCAAGGTCATTCTAACACAGAAATATGATTTGGCCTAAACCATTCTACTCTTGCTCTGGCTGTATGTTTAGGGTTATTCTGTTGTTCATTCTCAAGTCTTTTGGGATCTCCAACAGATTCTTTTCCAGGATAGTCTTGTATTTATTTGTAACCATCTTCACATCAACTCTGAACAGATCCAAGCATCCTCCCAGCGTGACGCTGCTACCAGATGACATGTTATGGTTGATGTGCAATATTAGTTTTCTTCAACACGTGGTGTTTTGCATATAAACCAAAAACCTATCTTTGGTCTGCAGTTGGTCCATCCTCTCTCCATGTTCAGATTATGGATTGAACAGAGCTCTGGAAGATTTGAGATTTTCCAAGCACAGGATGTTGTTTATGGAAGGGGATAAAGGCGTTCTGACTATTGCTTTATGCTTTATTTGCAAGTCCCATAATGTTGATGAAACACTTCATGACCAAGTCCCAGTTCAAATAACTAAAAAAATACCAAATACGATGTCTAATGGTTATAAACTATTTGCCTCTTTCTCACTTCATCCCACCGCTTCATTGCACCTTGGTTAGATGAGTGTGGAGACAGTTGGCAATAGTGTAACTACCCTCTCTTGTGATGAAAAGTTGCAATAACTAACTAAATGTGAAGTTACCCCGGGGTACCACTGAAAGTGAAAGCATCGCGTGTCTGCCGGGACTTTGCGGCTGGTCGCTGCAACTCTAGTCAGTCAGAGCGGTTCCACCCAGCGCGCCGCAACGCATTTTTTATGCGTTCCAGAAGTGCCGGCGATCGCCTCTTCACTAAAATTCAAGGATGTTCTATTTTTGCGCCTTGCCGTACCGACTCCAAGTCACTCTAGAACTGAGCGGGTCGTTCTGGCAGGAAATCAGTTGATGAAAAGCAAAATGGATCTGTTCTGGTTTACAAGTAAAAGATTACGTGTGCCTACATTAGATTGCATTTTACTGTGAAGCTTCAGTAGGTCATTACCAGACAAAACCTCCCTTTTACTTTCTGAAATCTTCAGATCTGAGTTTTTTTTCTCACTGTTTGGATGGTCTGAGCTCTGCTATTGTTCTATAATGAAATAATACAAATTGTCTCCTAATTGTGCACGCAGTGTACTGTTTGCCAAATAAGGAGTTCCTTTTTTCTCCTGTTGTGTTCACCGGTGTGATTATAGAAGAGAACATATTTAACATTATTATAATATTTATTTAGCCAATGAATTTAAATAAATGTTCATCTTTACACATTTTCCACAAAGGTAACATTTCATAATGTCTTTACAGCAACATTTTTCCTGTCAGCATTCACGTTTTTTAGGAATTGCTTAAACCACTTCAGACAAATTCTGCTCTCCAACTAAAGGAACCAGAAGGGTAACCCAAAACTTTTCTCTTCTTTCTGCCAGTTACGAGATCATGCACAGATGCTGGAGTCCTGTCCCCAAATGCCGTCCCAGTTTCCAGCAGCTGGCCACTCAGCTAGAGGCACTACACCTGACCCTGTCCCCGACCGCTCCTCTGAAGGAGCCTTTGCTCTACATCAACCTGGAAGGGGACAACAGAGAGGACGACAGGGAGGGTGCTGTTGGAGCCCGGATCCTGGGACCTGAGGCCACAGCAGAGGCTTCCAGCTGCGGCGTCCCATGGCAGCGAAGGCCAGAGGACGAGGAGACAGACTGGCTAATGGTGGGATCTAGGGATGCACGGGCCATTGCAGGTGACTACAGGTACATCATTGCCCCCTGTGGAGCCATCGCAGAGGAAGGGGAGGGGCTAGGGTCATCGGATAGAAGAGGGGACTTAGGAAACGGACCCCTCCACGAGACACGGGATGAAGAGGATGACGTTGTAATTAATGTTTGATAGACTGACCTGTCACGTTACACTTGCCTCTCTTTTTGTCCTGGAGTGGCAGCAGCTGAGAGAGACCGGCCATAGTACAAAAACACCAACATTCCCAGTAACTGTCTTAAGGTGCACTGACCTACTGCTAGTGCACAAACACATCCTTGGCCTAATGTCGACTGAGTCAATGGTTGAGGGGCTAAAAGTCTCTGGGTCATTTCAGAGTTGTTGTTTTTTTTGTAAAAGACATGAAATATTTTGTGGTTCACCTTCCGAGTCATCCGTTTTATCAGTTGGTTTTTAGTTACAGCAGTGTGTCAGTTGACCAGTCATTTGAGAACATTTCTCAACTCTGAGAGCTGCTAACCATCCGTGTTACTTTTGGTCGAATTATTACTAGAGGTGCTACGAGAAATCAGCCGAGGATTCCCAGAATCAGATGGATTTCAGCCTGACTGCCCTTGATTGGCCAGTCGAACGCTCAAAAATCTGATCTTGTTTTATCAGTAAATGCACCACACTAAACACTGCCAGGTGGGGCTGAAATGAACACTCTTCAGTGTGGACTCTGTCACTTAGGAAAGGATACTCAAAATGAGTTGATTTCAGTCTCTGGGATGAGCGAGGAGTCTTAAAGGTGGAAGAAGATCCATAAAAGGAAACAGTATTTTCTACAAAGTGTCAATGTCTGTAGAATGTGAGAAAGCAAGAGAGAGCCAGACATTCAGGAGATGCATGGAGGGTTAAACAGAGTACAGCACAGTTGCTCTGCTGATCTGAGCTTTCAACGTCCGCCTGCTGTGGAACATGCTGGATTTGGAAATGTTAAACTACTAGAGTTACAGTAAAGATCTAAATTACCTAGAATATATTGTTATTGATTATACTAGCTGTGCTAATTACTACTATACGTTGCTTAAGACATTTTCAAATGTTTCAGTGATTCCTCTCTCGTACAGTGACGTGAAGTCACTTTAGCTTCTGATAGAAATAATGACTGGTCATGACGGGAAGGCTAGAAAAAGTGTTTTAAGAGCTAATTAATTATAATCTGTATCAGCATGTCAAAACTTTACTTAATATCCAGATATTCAGCCATGAAACTGAATTTTGCATCTGTGGTGGGTAACTGTTAGACCTTATAGCCAGAATATTTATAGAAAACAATATGTTTTGGGTCCATGTTTCACAATAGTTTAAAATTTATTTTGGCTTCCTAATTGATGATATTCCTCCTCTCCCTTTCTTTTATATTGAGGAAGTGTGAGTGGAACTTTGGGTGGGACATGGGTGGGTTGTTGAAAACTGTTGACCAGACACGATGTTCCTGCAGTAGTTGCAAGTCCCTCTGAGGAAAGAAAAATCAAATGTTGCCAGAATTATCAGATGCAGCTCATTTGATCAGGAGACGCCAGGATCATCCAGTTAAAGGAGCTGTCTGCTGTAAAGAGGTGACATCTGCAGTGAGGAAGACTTTATGCATGCACTGTTTTTGTTTTTTTGGAGGCTCTTCATCTGTGGACCTGAGTTTCTTCATTATCTACAGCAAGGAAGCTGAGGAAATGGCAAGCAATGGCATGTTTTTTACATCCTTTTTGATAACCAGCGCTGGATCAGCTATTTAGGAGGGAAGATGAGGATACAGCATTTGATAAACACTGATCATCCTCCAGCCCAGCAGTGGTGACATACTGCAGGATCTGAGCAAATGAAGGCCCGTCCTCTTCACTCCCTACTGCAGGTTTGAACACAATGCTCCAAACATTGGTCAACTGGAAAGAAATGAGCTGCAAACATCACAGGTTCTTCTTGGAAGTGAGGGATGCTCAGAGATAAGAATCCATTCCGGGTTGTCAAAATTGTTTTTTAATGTCGACCACATGAGAGAGCTGAGACTAAATGTAGACTCAAAGTCAGTTCAGCACCCGGAAAGGATGGCCCGATTGGTGTGGAATTTCGTCTTCAGACATGCATCAGTGTTGGCAGTCTTAAAGAATTTTCAACACATTTTTACAAAACCGTGATGATGATGATTTTAATGATGAAGCTGAATGGAAAATGTTCAGATCAGTACATCCCTGGTTACAGGCAGTTGCTGGAGTGTCTGACAGTTAGCAGAGTAAGTAAGAGTCATCAGGGAAGGATTAAACAGACTCACAGTGTCCTCCCGTACAACTAGATCAGGGATGGGCAACTTCCATGATAAAGAGGGCCACATTTTTTTCAGCACGACCATTGGAGGGCCACATGACCACGCACTTCAAATAACTGGATATGAAAGACGCTACAAATTATTCTCAATAAGAACAAATTTTAGATGAATTTATATCTGTATGTTTACTGCACCAACATATAACTATTTTCTGCATATAAATGCATTTTAATATGTCCTTAAGCAAAAGACAAACCGTTTGCTTAAAAAAAAAATTGCAAAAAAGGAATTTAAACTCCATATCAATGCATTCAGGAGCATGGGACATTTCAAATTTACAAGGAAAGAGGCATAAAATGGCACAGAACTTAACTCAAACAATAATGTGTCTATCTAGAAACAGTGTGGGCTTTCTTACAATACTGAATGCTCTATAATTGTATTTCTGTTACTTTTTGATTATGCACATCTGTTAGCTTTTTATTCTGAAAAATCTAATGTCCCATGCTCCTGAATGCACCATAGCTTTCTGACGCTCACGAATGCATCACACTGGTCTGTGAACGCGGTGCTGCACGTTTGATCTTCTGCTTAAGACAAAGCTTTGCAGTTTCAAAACTCACGTCGGCTCTCACGGTTTATGTTGTGTGTGAATGACAAGAGACCAAAAAAAAAATTCCCCATGTCCATACTTCTTCCCATTTTGTCTGAAAAATGTGACTTTCTCGTCAAGTTTTCCCTTTATTCCACTGCTAGTGGCCAGGGCTCTTGACTTTCTTCCTCGCTGTTGCAAAGCGGCCCATGCCCGCTATTGTTTGGGTACGGCCCCCTATCGGTCAAAAGTATAATTACAAGGGTTTTTTTATTTAGTTTTTTTATCATTATTAAATTATTATTGATCTATTCGCGGGCCGCACTGAGTGATGACGAGGGCCGCATGCGGCCCCCGGGCCGCCAGTTGCCCATCCCTGAACTAGATGGTAGCACTGAGGCATGCCTGCCATGTGGGATGTAGAGAAGACGCTGTGTCCTAATGAGTACGTGAAATAATCTACACACATCATGTCCCTCAGAACTACTTCGTATTGAGTTTGCCTCATTATAACAGGCAGTTAGATGGGCAGTTTGTCTGGTGTCTCTACCAGGGACCCTCTGTGTCTGCTGACATTAACTCACTGCTTCCCCTCATTGGCAGATGCAGGTATCACTCCACTTTGTTTGGTCACCAATTTCCCCCCTGCCTGGTGGCTGTTTGAGACCTGTCTGTTCTTTGGTCAGTCAGTGTGTTACTAACCAGGAGAAGCAACAACAGGGGAACAGAAAATGAATCGGCAGCTGTTACCGTGCTCAAAATGGGCTGCTCTCTCTGCCGTGCTCTAAAGGGTTAGGGTTGTTGACTCTCAGCCTCTCTGTGAAACGGCTTCAGCTCCGTGTTTTACCCTGAAGCTTGTGCAGTCTGTAGATCATGGTGACCTGGACACTAACTGCTTGAAGCTTCTTTTTTTTTTAAATGTTTCATTGTCTGTTTGTGGCTGTTTTTAACCTTTGTGTAAATCACTGACTTCAGCTCTGTGAGGAAGACTGAGTTGGGCTGAACTTGTGAAAAATAAAGTGTTACTGGTGACAGCGGTGTCTGAGGATTTCTGATGCCAGCAGCTGCAGCATCCACAGCAGACGGGAGGTGGCAACTGACCATGGCCTGCTCCCATAGCAGTATCACATAGTGGGTATGAGGTCATCAGGGTGCCATGGTATAAAAACGTTCATTAAAAGTAGTGCACAATCATGTTATCACAGGATTTACACCAACTCTTATCACTAATTTTATATAAAACACAAAACCAGCAATCATAAGAATTATGCCAACTGCAGCTTAAGTAAATTTGATTTATTATGCTTAAAATAAAAATCATACACATTTATTTTTTTCCAATTTTCATACACAGATGTGTTAAATTTCGGAGTATTTATTACAGTAATAAAGTCTTTAGAACAGGGGTCTCCAACATGGTGTCCGCGGGCACCATGTAGCCCCCGAGGACCACATGTGGTGCCCACCAGCCTGTTTTAAAAACAGCACAAGCTGTCAGTGAGCTGCATCTAAAACTATTTTATTCCATTACCCTTCCTGTTTATTCACACTTGCATTTATATAGATTCAAAAATGACGATATCTATAACAAAGCATGAAAAATATGTTTGTTATGAATAAAGTTAAGGTGAACTTTGATTCTTCTAGTAGAAAAAGTTAATACTTTTAGCCCTTCATATGACACAACACCAATTAGTAGCTCTGTTTCAAAAAGATTGGTGACCCCTGCTTTAGAACAATGTGTTATCCCTTTTTGCCGCTCTGCTCCGTATGGAACATTAGCTGGGAGGTGGGTCAACCATGACCACCAGTCAAACAGCCGAATTTTAAGCCTGGGGAAAGTGTAAGGCTATCCTTTCTGCCAGCTGACCAGCAGTGCGCAGCAAAAGGTGTGAAAGGGGTTCTACTGGGATTTTTTCACGCTCCACAAAGCTGAAGAAAATTCTGCTCACTCTGGCAGTGCATGTTGCGTAAATCTGCAAAGATGGTCTGACATAAGGTTTTAGCTGTTTTGGAACTTTAGTTTTAATATTTTAAATGCTGTTTAAACAGAAATATATAAACAGAGAGAAAAGGTGAAAGAAAAGAAAAGGTCTTCAGGTGCATTTTTCAGCAGGTAACAAATTCATGATTTTATTTGGCTTTAAAGTAAAGACCATTATAGAAAATGTGAATAGACTGTATAAGCTAATATTAAAATCTTTGTAAAAACTTAAAAATGAATCCAACTCACTTAGACACGTTTGTTTTTTTTGTTTTTGTTTTTTTTAAATGGTGAGCCACCAGAATTGACAAAGACCCATGGATAGGTCTCAAAATGTTTTTAAGGAAAACTGAGAGAAAGTCCAGTTGCCTCCAATTTAAGCCTGTTTACTATGAGCAATGACCTTCAAGCTCATCTTCTAACAACCTGAAGTCCACCTTTCAACATAGAGACCATTCACAAATGAAGAAGACATCTAAGACTGCTGCCAATCTTCCCAGGAGTGGATGTCACCCCAGGTTCAGTCTGCAAAGCTCAGAGGAATTTTACAAACTCAGTAAGAGCTCCATCTCAGACACAGGTGTGAGAATGTTAACATGCATCATGCAGAGGGGGTTGTTTCACTGCCAGGAAAACAAGTATTCTCTCTGGGAAGAACATGGTAGTACTCCAGGGTTTGCATCTGACGAGAGCACAAGATTTCCAAAGCAATGTCTTTATAAGTGACGGGATTGAAGTTTTGGGCTAACAACTCCTACCAACTGCCAAGCACAGTGGTGGAGGGGTGGTGATGTGGGTTTGTTGTGGTGCAGCAGGACCTTGTCGTCACTGAGTGGACCGTGGATTTCTGTGTACCAAAGTATCCTAGAGTCAAGAGAGTCCAGCTCCATGTCCTTTTTCTAGAGTTTTTTCCCCCTCTGTCAAGTCAGCTGAGAAACAGTTCTCATTTAGAAACAGGACTTGGCCAAGAGGCAGCAGCAGGACAATGACCCCAAACACTACAGCTTATCCACAGCGGAGCGCTGTGTGGGACAGAGAGGTCCAGTCCAGCCGAATGTGGGACAACACACCATGTCCCAAGAGCGTTGGGAAGAGTTTTTATTTTGCTCTTAGTGCACTTTGCTCTACAAACACATTCAGCTGTCTTTAACCACACCACTATTTGTATTGATGAAGATATTGCCTTGGTTTCAGACTTTTATTTCAATCATTTATGCTATTATTTAAAAAATGATTCACTTTAGGGTTTATTTAGTAATAGGTGTTTTATAGCTGTGCTGTATTCATTGGAAATAACACATGGATTTTCTATTTTACCTTAGAAATTAGAGGATGTATCTTATTGTAATTGTCAGAACTTTAAATCGTTGCTTATGCTTGATTTAAATTGATCACTATTGACTTTTTCCACCCATGAATGCTAATGATCTATACTGAAACACAAAACCTGAGGTGGTGTAGGATTTCATTTGACCACTCAAAGGTTACTGGATTTTGTAGAAACCTCGGCGGTGTGAGCACTGGAAGCTGGATCCCAACCAACCCTCCCTGTGTAAATGCTGTTCTGCCGTGTATTTATGTGGAGCAGCACCACTGTTTGTTGCCATTTAAGTCTGCTAAGCTTCCAATCATTGAGTTGCAGGAACTCCCTCCGTTTTTCTCTTTGACAAAGATTTCTGGGCTTGGCATCATACATGACTACCACTCCTGTCCAGCATTGATTACTGGTGTCACTTCTGACTCCTCATTGCTGCCCGTTGGATGTAAAGTAGGATAAATGTGCAAGTGTAATACAGCTGTGGTCCAGTTTCTTCTTTTAAATCATGAAATGATTGTGTTTACAGAAAATAAGCCTTGTCATAGCAGAGAAAAGTCTGTCACTTTATTATGTACAGTGATGCAAAAACAATTTTTCTCCTTACACATTTCCAGTTTTTATTTCTCCTTTCACACTTGTTATGTTTTAAATCATTAAAATCAGACCCAAGATAATCTACATATATACAAAAGACACAGTTTTCAAATGATCATTTCACTTAAGAAAAAAACCCTAAACCAACCTGGCCTTGTGAAGAAGTAGTCCTCCTTTGCCTTTGTTAAATCATGAATTCACTGTGGTTAACCAGTTTTTAGGTCAATCTTACTAGCCAAACCGAGGCCTGATTACTGCCAGACCTATAGAACCAAGAGATCACTTAAATAGAACCTGTCTGACAACATGATATAGGCTAAAAATTCCAAAAAGCCAAACATCAAGATGTCAGAAAGAGTTTTACTGCTCTGTCAATGCCGACAGCAGTAGCAGGTAGGCTGTCCAATGAGCTGTGAAACAACTCCACAGGAGGCGGGGCTTAGACAGAGCTCTGAATGGAACACATCATTCACACAGACCATTCAGTATGGGCTTTATTATTCAGCATGAGGAATGTCATGTGTGTGTGACGTCGGGTATTCATGGGAACTACGAATTCTGCACTCTACCAGCAATCCTGATTTTTAACTTTAAAGTCACTTGAGTTGTGTAGCAGGACAGGGATTTGTAAGAAATAATTTTTTACCTATTTGTTAAAACTGCCACTATTTCTTGACAGCAAAATATGAGAGAATCTGTGAAAAGAAAAACAAGCTCCTCTGACTCCTCCCAGTGGTCCTACTGCCATTTGCAGAAATGCACGCTCCTGGTCAGAAACAACCAATGAGAGGGAGAAGGAACTTCTTAGCAGTGACTCACACCCTCCCCCACGCAACGGGTGAGGGGTATTTGCTGCTCTGATATTAATGGTGGAGAAACAACCTAATGTTACAGGAAACTTGCCGATTTGTCGAGTGGCACCTGCTCAGAACACAAAGATGGGTACACAGAAGAAGACCGATGACGAAAAGCAACCTAAAAAGAAACAATTAGACTGAGCCTGATATAAAATGAGGCTAATCATCAGAGCAGCACAGCAGGGTCCACAATGAAGGGATGCCTGCAGTGCAGCAGAGAGCAAGGGGGGAAACCTGGACGGTGTGCTTGTTCAAATGTTCAAATCTAGTTGTAGCTCCTAGCTCCTGCTCCATGACCTTTCATGGGGTCAACAGGAAGAACACTATTGTGGGCAGGCGGCGCGCGGGGGGGGGGGGGGGGGGGGGGGGGGGGGGATTACTCTTTCATAAGGGACCAGATTACTGGAGATGGCTTTTTTCCATTTAAAATATTTAAACATTGAGATTTTTTTGTGTACTCGGGTTATCTTGAAGTAAAAATGTTTGAGGATTTGAAACACGAAGGGGTTAGATACTGAAAACTTCTGTAAGGGGCACATACTTGTTTTCATAATATAGACAAATGACATGTCTTTATCTCTACTTCTGTGTACACTTACATCTAAATAAATTATTTAACATAGAAGAAACCTGACCATTAATGTTTGTATTTCTATAAATTCTGATTTAAAAAGGTGGTTTAAAAAAGATGTATTATTGTTATATCTGAGCTGACAAGCATCTTTGCAAGCTTCACAATGGCAGAGTGTAGCGGGGCAGTGGTTGGGACCATGCTCTCACAACCACAACATCCTGGCTTGATATTTTGCCTGGGGCCTTTCCAGCTGATGCTCCATTCAGGGACAAGGAGGAAACTTGCTGCTCTACACCATTTGTAACAAGATGTTAAAAAAGCTAAATAAGCACTGACTGTACTCCACGTGCAGATGTGTTTTTGACAAGTAACTGTGTCCATGACTACGCCGAGGAGCAATCTCAGATGAAATCTCATGTAACAGTGGCAGTTTGGTTTGACAACTATGCTGCCATTCTAATTGCACTTGCTGGAAAAGATATTTCATCTGAAGACACAATGGAATAAACCAGGACCAGGTTGGTGAAATTAACAAGCCAGGTTGGTTCCTGGGCCAACATTCGATACAAATTCAATTTACAGTCAAGTCTGATTAAGTAAAACAAGCAGATTTATCTTTCTACAGGTGACAGAACAAGGCTGCAAGTCCTCTGGACGGGGCCATTGTCACTAGAGTTGTGATCGCCAAGTAGGGGCCAGTTATGCTGAGCGTTTTAAAAGGAGACCGGCAACATTCTCTAGTTTTAAAAAGAGGCCAGTCAGCCCTCGTACCTGTACAAAACCAGTGGGTCCTGAATTATTACCATTTCGGGACCATTTACAAGCTACGAGCATCACATCTATAAAACCAGCAACAGTCTCTACCTAAGCAGATTACTCAACTAATAAATATCAGCTGATAAGCGTGTGCATAAACTTAAATTTGGATTTGAGGGCATTTAGCCCCAAACTGTCCCACAGGATAATACATACATGCTGACTTTTGTTTTCATGCCTGTAAAACTATTTTGTAGTAACGTACTTAAACCAGGTTAGTTTTGTTTGTACTTCAACATTTCAAGGAATTGTGTAAACAATAATATAAATGCGCAAATCTCGTGTTTAGTTTAATGCCATATTTTCAAAAACTTTATTTCCATTTACTTTGGGTTACATTTAGGCCAGTTGACTTGTGTAATGATTAGAGTCAATAAGCTTGGGGCCCCTGCTCAAAATAAACCTAAAACCTCCTGCACCAGGGGCGTAGCTATGGGTGGGAGTACCGGGGCCCACCCAATGGTGTGGTATTCCTGTGATTTTTTTAGGGCATCAAAGTCATCATAAAAATCATAAAATTAAGCAGACTAAAATAGAATGCATGCTTGTCCCAAACATGAAAACAGCTAGATCCATAATGTAGTTCTCAGTAACCGGCGGCACAGAAGAGCTGCGGGACTGGATTAAGCCAGATGCTGGAAACATCAGATTTGTTGAGAAACCATCAGCAGGTGAAGGTGATGTTGGATATTGTCATGATGTGAGCCAGACAGGACATTCCTCTTAGAGGCTCAGAGAAACAGAAGACTAGCCGATTATTTTATGGGGTTGGTTAGCTGTAGAGTTGCTGCGTCACCTTGTGCTTGAATTCAGGTGTACTTTTAACAGGCCTCCTTCCTGTTCCTCCTTTTTAAAAAGAGCGCTTCACAGTCTCTGTTTTTGCATTTCCCGCGCTGTGTTTACCCCTCGCGCTCATAGCAGATCTGAAAATAATTGTTTCTGCTCCCCTCTCCGCCTCAACATGGTATCGTTGAACATACATTAAGCTGGGACTGGACAATCAGTTCCCAAATAGCCTGTGGTTTTTCTATAGCCATCTAGACGGTGTAGAAAAGTGAGACGCAGAGAAGCGCAGAGCCTATACAGAATTTTGGGGTTACGATAGATATATAACAGTGCTATTTCCTGTAGGCTTAAGACGAATGCTAGTGGGTTAAAGACCCACTAGCATGCCTCACTGGGTCTGCTTGGAGCACAAACATGAACTATCTGCTCGGAGACCAACTTCAAACTCAGCCTTCGGCTTTGCACTTAGAGGTGACCAGCGTAAATACAGAGGAAATAATGTCTGGGTCAGGGTGGGGGTTGAGATGACAAACGTGTCACTGTGAAAGGTGACGACAAAGGTTATGAAATGTAACAATTTATTAGAGCAGGAGCAGATCAGAGGAAAAATCAGCAGCTGAGTTTTCCTCTGATCTCAGTTTTCCTGAATACACTTTCAACTATAATTATTTGGCTCACCCATCTTTTATGAGGCCCGGCTAAAATTCCATTTCTGGCTAAGCCACCGTCCTGTACGTAGGGATTATGTATCGAGTAACACTTCTTCACAGTAAACTAAGAGGAGTCTAGAAATGTACTTTAGCGGTTGGTCAAAGCAGGCATGACTAAGCGCCTGTTAAATGAAACATGTGTCAAGCAGCTTTTCATTCATTACTTTTTCTAATATAAAGAGTAAGGGTGTAAATCACCAGCTTTGTCACAATATGTTACATTGATTTGTTTGGATGACAATACAATATTTGCCAATAAATTATTTCAGAGGTACGTGAACAACACAGCTTTGCCTTAGAGCTCCTCCTCCGCTCTGGTCTCAGCCGGACAAATTTGTTTCAAAAATATTTTTAGCGTTTTATGTTGGAAATATTTAGGGGTTTATCAGTTAATTTATGAACCAGGTAATTTTCCCAATCCTAAAAGCTCTCAGTCGGATGTACTGTGCAATACTGTGAGCCACACAGACTCTGTGTTGACTCACCGCAGACATTTTACCCTTCATAGTCGAGCGACCTGACTCTTGCCAGATGGATTACGTTCCGCAGAGCTCTACGCATCCATCTTGGATTGCTCCAATGGACATGTATTCCAAAGGAAGGGCTTTATAAAAATCCTTGTATACAATTGGATAAACCACTTCATCATCCTTACCAACAGCTACTTACACCACTTGCATTCAAACCAGCCTGTGACGCTGACGTTAGGGAAGATCAAGCTCTTGCCACATCCGGTCGAGAGAAGAGCAAAAACATTGTTTCCACTAAGAAAAGCCTTCAAAGTTGTTCTCTGGTGTTCTTTTAAAGAATTAGTATTCAGCAGATTGGACGACACTGATGAAATAGCAGCATCAATGTTAGCGCTTGCTTCATCGCTGCAAGCCGCCATTGTTGTCTAAATCCAAACAATCGCTTCTCTGATACGTCACATCTACGAAAATCCCACCCGGCGGTCCTGATTGGCTGTCCATTTTATGTGGTACTGAAATCCTAACCAATGGCAGCGATTCCAGAAGGATGTATGGAGCCGGTTGGAGCTCGGGGGAACTACATCCATCTGGTAAGAGTCAGGTCAGTCGAGCGTACCTATTGCCTACATTTCAAGGTATCCTGTAGAGTTACTGCAATCTTTCTGAGCTGTATGAAAAAACGAAATTTCGTTCTGTATGCACTCTGTGCTACAAAATGACAATAAAGAAAGTCTAAGTCTAAGTCTAAGTCTAAGTCATTTCATGTGACAAATTCCTAAAATCTCTGCCTGTGGATGGAAGCGGGGGAAGGGATGGCAAAATGTTTGATTAACAAGTTGAGCCGTTTCTTTTCCAGCAGGCTCCCACCGTACATTTGTCAGAGCGCAGAGAGAGAAGTAGCTCGGTGTCACATATAAAACAGTTCGATGTGAAGACTTCTTGCCGCCGAGCAGTTTATAGTGTGAAACCACGCATGCGGTCGTAAAAATGGAGGTCTGCGCGTAATCCGCAGATTCCACCTTGAGTATGTGCAGACTTTGGGCTGGCAGATGTTCACACTAGTAGGTGAGGTGGGGCCTTTAGTGTCTAGCTACCCCTCATCTTTCATGGCAACAGTTTGTAATGCGTTTTATTTTATTTTTGTAACATTCATCTGAAATCAACACAAATGGCTGCTATCCAGGCCATATGGAGCCTCTTTGGCTACAATCACACTGCAGGGGTCCGTTCTTCGTGCGTCGCTAACTCAGTTAGCTGGATTTGATTGTTGACGATTTGGCATGATCTTGGATTGTTCGGTTCTTCGAAACCCATCCTGGACTTGCTGTCATAGCAACATGTGCGCAAACTTAAACCTGCTCGCGAGCAGGCTTATTTCATGTAAACAGGATTAGATCGCAGCTTTATAAGCGGAGATGGGGAAGTCTGTCGTAGCCATGTCATGTCCAATGTTACGACAGCAACCTGTTGCGGAAGGCGCAAGAATAATTTGCAGAGCTTTTCGAATTAATCGCGTATTGCGCAATAGACAGGATCCTTTAGCGCAGCGCGACAGTATAATAGCGTACCGCGAGCGAGCTATTTTTAGAAACGTAACGTCACGATGACGTCACATCACGCAAACTTGCATAGTCCGCCGCTGTTTCGCTGTAAAAGAGCTGTGCGTTACCCTTGGTTTTACTCGTTAAAACCAAGGGTTAAAACGTTTTTTCCAAATCTAAGACCATGGTTTTTAAACATTGTTGCTATGGAACGTGCAACAGCGACTCGAGGTACGCTGATCGTCCGCCTATGAAGGATGTTTTCTTCATTACTTTCCCGAAATTCAAGAGTGCCAAGGAGAAATGTGTGCGCTGGGTACACCGGTGCAGTCGGCCTACATATACATATTACTCAAAAACATTTCAAATGAGACAAACATTAAACATATACCGATCCCTGGACGGTGATTACAAACAAAAAAACGGCCGACGACGCCATGACCGCCGCGCAGAAAAAAAAAAAAAAAGCTTACCGTTCGATCAACTCGGCCCGTTTTCCGGTCTTTTTAAGCCCTCGACACTCAAGCCATCGTTTGAGCTGAAGGTTGGTGTGTTCTTTCACAGTGCGACCAGTAAACCGTGTGCCTGGGACATCGTCTTGGGAAAGTTTAACGGCTATAAAGTCGGTCATATCGCTGGTTCTGTTGCGCGTGTAATAGCTGGTTGCTACCTGTATGCCCTACCTAAGCGGCAAAAGGGGCGTTGCTCTTGAGACGGTGACGTCACGTGCGCGGTACGCTATTGTAGAGAGATTTTCTTGGTGGCTGTTATAAACAGACAAACACATCAATTAACAGTGGCCTTTAAAGAGGAAAAAGTGATGTTAGAGCCATAAATAGAAAATATTTAAGTTATTTGTATGATGGTTTGCTATTTATTTTTATCATATTCAGCAAGAAGATTTGTTCAGGCCATTTTATTGTGAAGTTTAGTTTTACTTTGAAAGGCTTACTTCCTGTCGAGCCGTATATTGTATTAGAAAAAACTATGGATGGATTATCTAGACATGGAGCAATACAGTTTTACCGTGTAAACTGTGTACGACTTGGAAAAGGAAGAACTTCATTTTTTATAGATACATTTTTTTTTTTCAAAATTCCCAGTTTGCACGCGTCCTTTACTTCCAGTGTCTAAGGAATGACACTGAAATTTGGATCTGTTGCCATAATAAGTGGCTTTTTAAAATACAGTATAATAATTAAAGGCTACCATTTTGTAGAATATTCTTGTATTTCACTTTTACTTGTCCCCATGTTCTAGTGGGTCCCGTGGAGGCTCTAATATAAAAGAACAAAGTAAATATGAAATTAATAAAATGCAAAAATTCATACTGTAGAAAGTGATAGAAACATCTAAAATGGACAGCACTTACACATTTTATTTATCTGCTACTTTTTGCCAGCCCGCTCTCCTGGCTTTAGCAGACTTAGAGGTGTTCCCTGTCATTTTAATTAATGACTCAAATTCGGCTGAACAGCCAATAGCAGCATTGCTGATCATTGTTTCTACTATCGATACATTTCCCCTTTTAAACTAACGCATGAACGCGCAGTTATCTCAGATAACTCAATCCAGCCATACTAAATCATAAACAGGTGTGTTCGAAGAACCCAATTAGCCAGATCATGATTAGCCGGATGAAATCATCTTGGATGTGTCATTTGATCTTGGATGTTTTAAGCAACGTACGAAGAACGGGCCCCAGGTCTTTATGGTAAATTTTTAGGTGGCCATTCATACTATTAAATGCTACCGCCAACCGACTTCTGTCTGAACAGTTCAAGACAGCGAATAACAGGAGACGTCACAGAGCAGTGCACTGTTTACCAAAGTAATGGTGAATGTAATTTTTTTTTCTAGACGTTCAATAACGGTTTGTTAAAAAAATTAATTAAAAAAAGTCGAAAAAAATAAAAACCACGACTACCAGCTGGCGTCTCTCATTAGAAAGCTGTTGAGCAATGGGAGCCGACAATATTAAGACCATATAAGACCAAGGTAAGAAGAAAGCAGCCCAGCTATTAATGTTTTTTTTAATGGAGTGCTAACTGCTGCTACAGTGTGTGGATAGTGAGAGAGTGATAAAGTGTGACATGACCATTTGGAAAAAAAGCTGATACGTATCCAAATTAGTACCACATATAGAAGTGGCACAGATCACATTTTTTGGAGGTGAAAAGATCTGAATTGAGCTGTTCACGCTGCCGTGAAAAAGACGGATATGAGTAGCATATGGGCAAAAAGATCAGATTTGGGTCGCAGATTTCCCTGCAGTGTGAATGTAGCCCACATTTTGTTAGTTCAGAGATCCGAGCTCCCTGGCTTTGTTTTCACAATGGAAAACTGAAAAATCTCAATCCATCGCTCTTTTTCTCAAAGCGATTGGGTGAACGACAGTATGTCTGCACCATGTTTTTAGCTTTTAAAGAACAAAGGGATGAAAAACAAAGGCTGCATTGTGGACGCACGCTGCGCAAACAAAAGCGGAAATGGCCCCATTTCCCACTATGCAGTGCGGTTGTTACGTCACCATTTCAAGTCCCGCAGTCTCATGCCCGAATTTCAAAAAAGCGTATCTTAAAAATAACAATATGGAATCAATATTTTCATTTTGCAAATTAAATTTTTAATCATTTAACCGATCTATCAATGTGAATTAATGTATTGTTACACCCTTAATAAATAGTAGGATCAGCACTGACTGAAACTGGTTAATCAAAACAATTAATTAACTCCCCTTTCAACTTATTGACATTTAACTTATTAATGACGCATAACTTAGTTTGCTTTATTGAAACAACAACCGTTAATTACATCAATAATCATGTTACCTAATTGAAAGTTAAAAGCATGAAGCAAATCCAACACTGCGAGCCACGTCAGCCCACCCTGGCTTTCTCTCTCTCTCTCACACACACACACACACACACACACACGTTATCCATATACATGAACCTTTAACATGCAACGGGGTTTGTAAGCAGCCGTGTGGCGTTCACGGTCCCCTCCTTCTCGGTCCTTTAGTCCAGTTCTGGTCTGTAGGGGAAACAACCGGGTCCGGACAGACATCCCCACCGCCCAGCCCAGCGTGTGTTACCGCACTCCTACTCCACAGCTGCGGCCGCGATGACGATCTCTTGCACGTTTAAACCGCGGCGCAAACAACATGGCGGAGGACGGACGCCTAACAATATTCTAAACACGGAACATAAACGGACCGGGGAGATGTCCGCATCGCAAACATAAATGCCTACCGAGACTCACGAATCTGTTCACACAACCAAATACTGAAAGAACTCCGTCGAATGGCAAGCCACGGGAACAGAGAAAGCACTACAACGATAACACCAACAACCAGTTACAATCCGGATGTGCGACTCGACGCTTCCGTCGCAGTGTCGGAGGTTTGAATTCCGTTCGCAGAAGAAAACATGGATCCAGGTGGCTGTTCGAGCTGATCCGAGAGAGAGCTCGGCCTAAAGCCCCGAGTAGCTAGTGACCTAGAGAGGGAGGCGTCAGCAGAGCAGAAAGCGGCCTGGGGTCTCTTCCTGCCGTTATTCGACGTCGAATCTCTCGGTGTTTGCGTAGCTGCAATACGCTGCAGCCAGGTGGCATTTGTAAGATGGCGTCTGAGTCTGCGCAGTTCCGGAGGAAGAAGACGGTGATGTTGGTGACGTAACATAAAAAAAACGTGTTATGGTTTTTTTTTTGTTTGGAACAGTGATGGTTCTCATGTGGACGCCGGACCGATGGAATAATCGACGTTAAAGACGGATTGATGCGGCACCAGGACACACTGTCCTTATAGACAGAAGGTAATGCGCGTGCAGATAGAAGAGCACGTGCTGGGATATGTTTGATGTTTGGTGGGCAGCCATTACTGGGCTGTGACTGGCCTGCAGCTAGCTAGGCATCTCTGTTTCAGCAGCACGCTAGTGTATTTACTATCCTACCTACCGAGAGCACGGCCTGCAGATAAACTCACTGACTTACACAGCATTTCATGTTACTGTTTTTATTAACTCTATTCTCCACTAGCTTCCAGCCGCTGGCTAATGGCCACCTTTACATTTGAAACACAGTCACTGTAATAGTGAATAACAGTACGCACGTGTTGTTGCAGAGTGGGTTTTAGACTGAGGATACATTTAGCCAAGCTTACCAGTTTAGTCATTTGACTGTAGATGACATTTTTCAACCATTGCCCTCGCTACAACAAAACAGCTGCTAATAGCTGCTAGCATGCTTCCACTTCCAACATGGCAGAAACACAGCATGTTTTAAAGGTTACACACTTGGGTTCTATTACATTTCTATATGTTTTCCCTTTGATTAACCATCCTCCTTGAAACAAATTGTGTTTATAATAGTCATAACACATAAACTTGTAAGATAGAAGACTTAGGAGCCAACCACGGCTAACCATTACTGGTTAGCCGTGGTTAACCAGTTACTGTGTGCGAAAAATCATCCCAGCTTCCTCTTGTGTTTCATACAGAATCAGTATACCGTTTGTCTATGGTCTACAGCTGATTGTCCCTTATTAGGGTGGTGATGGTACTGGTGCCCTTCTCTAGCAGCCAATGGGCAAAAGGCAGGTAGACCCTGGACAGGTCACCAGTCCATCACAGGACAAACAACCATGCATGCACTTACTGACTTAATCTTTTTGGACTGTGGCTAGAAGCAGGAATACCTGGAGAGAACCTACAAATGTACAGGGAGAACATGAAAGCCCAAAGCACGAAGAACCAGGCTGAAGTTGAACGCAAGAATTTCTTATAGTACAGCAGCAGTGCTAAAAGCTGCGGCAGCATGCAGCCTCGTTCAGTGTTGTTCCTACGATATAAGGTCCTATTATTAGGATGCTAGAGATCGTGTTGGCCAGCTGGCTAAGAAAAGGCCAACGCACCTTTCCCGTGTGTCCAAGCAAGAGATTTGGCTGCCGACTGGTTTAGAAACTGAAAAGGCGGCTATCGATCCTATTAAGGTTGAACTGTTTTGGTGCGCCATTTGCAAACTTTAGGCTGCATGAATGTTTTGATGGAAGCTGCAGTCAAATAGACCTATATACCAGTTTATAACAGTTGTTACTACATGAACAGAATAGAAAGACGGGATAAATATTAATACAACAGATCTAGTTGTTTTATATTTTTGCTTGTAATGGAAAAACAAAATGGGAATAATTATTGCTTTTCTGATTTTAAATAATGGCTTTAAAATGATGTGTTACGCATTTATTTAAAAAATTTTCGGTAAAGACTGCCGAATTTTCCCAAATTTTATACTGTAAGAATCCCATACCCGCTGGTGTACAGGTACTCTTTTAGGACGATGAGGATTTCCTTAATGAAATTGACAAACCAAAGTTGTGCATCAGGTTCCTTTTTATAGACACAGTAGCTATCGATGTCACAGAATACGTAGACATTACAAGATTATGTTAGTTTCTGCACCCAAACCAGTCTTCTTTTAGTTGATTATTGTTGTCATGGTTTAAATGTGCAGCCACATAAAATATATAATTTCACAAAACAGCTAACTATCATAGCTAAACTGACAGCTTTCACGCTCAAAAATACTGTAGAAAGATGTCATAAACTGTGTAAAATTAGCCTGGTGATATCCCCAGTGGCTCGCAGTTCTTCAGGCTGATGTAGCGCTGTCATTGTTTTAGGATATAAACGTCTTCCCCACTGTTCATACGCACTCCCTGATGTGCCACATTCCAGACAACCATCAAAATGTGGACTGGCTATATTTGAATTGACCACTGATTGATTATGTAATGGGATTTTACCACACACTCCACTTTGCCGCACTCTATTCCACTCCGTGCATTTTTCACCTTTTCCCAGCTGGGTTTTCTCGACCCTGCTCAGAAGGTAGTACAGGGATTGTCGAGTAGAGTAGGGCCCTTACCTGACCGAACTGCTAGTCAGTGATTGGCCATAGGTGTGGCTAGCCTGCCAGCTGACAATGGAGCGAGGGGAGAAATCAACCGCCATTTGGCCACTCAATACTACAAAGAGAGAAACAATGGATTTACTGGATACACTGACAGCTGTTAAGTTTTAGTGTGGGGTTCACAACATTGTTCATGGCTGCTGATTGAACCACTGGTGTGTGTACGATGGAGGGCAGAGCACCCGGTGTTGCAGCCACGGCGGCAGCCTTCTGCAGGGGACTGTGGGGTCCCCAGACGGGCCTTCACTCCACGCCGCAGCTTTCTCTCTCGGGAGCCACTGTGGTTCCACTCCATGCCCCAGCAGCTCCTGAGAGAGAAGGCTGTGGAGTAGATCAAACCCCTGGCTGGGGCTCCACCAGTGTGGAGGCTGCAGGAGCATCTGGCGCAGCCAGGGATTCTAACCAAAGGAACACTCCGCCTAATCAGCACAGTACAAATACCCAATATCCAGCCTATAAAAATAAAATACCTAAATCTTAACTATTTAAGGTAGTGTGGAACAGATCAGTCTCTTCTCCCCTCTCCGCTTCTGTCTCTCTCACACTCACACCCTCATACGTGTCCAGAGGAGGCAGAGAGAAACCCAAACTGTGCATTATTAGTCCAGCCTGATCTGTGATCCAGAGATTTAACAGGAGTAGGGCTGATCTGGCTGAGTGGACCTGGGGTGACTTGTGAAATGAGCAGACTACTTTTCACCAAGTGCTGGAGGGACAAAGAGAAATGAGAAGGTTTTCTCTGAGGAAATCCAGGGAAAGGTTCAACTAAAGAGCAACGGCATTCATTTTAAGGAGCACCATGAACAGAGTGGGTCAAACTCAATTATAATTTTCCTATTTACAACCCATAGACCACGCCTGAAGGAAACTAAAGAAAAAAAAGGACACTCAAGCTTTCTATACACAGACGGATGCGCCGTTTGTCATAACCTGAATCAGATCTGAGGATTTAACGCGGCTTTCTCTCATTTTGCACACGCTGAAAGCTGTTCAGCTTTGTCTAGATATAGTAATACATTATATTATTATACACAAATACAATTGATAAGATCAATCAATTTTAGATGAACCCATTAATCGATAACCTGCATCCCTAACCCAATGCAGGATCGACAAAAGCCACACCGGTGCTGAAAAACCTGTTTGAAAAGCTCGCAAAGCGGGCGGAGCCAAGTAGAGCCAGGCCAACTGGAGCCAGTGTAAAAGGGGCTGATAAAAGCAAGCTATAGGCTGGAATCAGCCAATTGTTTTCTGATTGTTAGGACGTCACCAGTGCCTGTCTGGTTGGAACATCAGAAACCAGATTATTCTCTGGATGTAAAAAGATTTTTAAGTGTTTTTTTCTGCAGCAGATCAAGAGATGTCTGTGGTTCATTTAGGCTGGGAGAGAGCAAGACTTTCTGCAGATGACAGCTTTCATCATCTGTCATAAAAGATGTTGGATTTGTAATGTTGGTAGGGGTTAACCCTAACCGTACAGCTTATATTGGCTATAAAGTTCTGATTGGGGCATCTCAACCATGCAGTGTTCAGCAGCTTGTCTCAGTGTGATCATGGGGAATTTGCAGTACAGGGAGATGTATATTACAATTATATTTAGATCAAAAGTTATGTACAATCCAGCAAACAAAGCATCTCTCGCTCTGTTGTTTTAAAATGTGTTCTGTTGCTTGTTTGACAGGCACAAATGTTCTTGTACACAGTTTTTATTTGGGACTGTTCTTGTTTTCATCCTGGATTTCATTGGGTCAGTCCACATTAGCTACGTTTACATGGACAAAAGTAAGTGGAATAAAGGGCCGATGATCGGAATAAAAACGTCATGTAAACAAGCCAGTCGGAATATGATAATCGGATTAAGCTCAATAAAAATGAAACTGTAATCTGAATGAGAGGGGTGGTTTATGGCCATTGATAATTTGATCAACGTGTATGAAAGCTTGTCAGGCTCAAGTTATTCCGAATGTGGTAAACTGACCCGAGTGTGCATGTGCAGCCGAGGTAAACATGACGTATTTTTGCGCTGTTGAGTGAAGGAAATACGTCAGGAAGCAAAACTGTCTGGGCTCCCCATACAACCTTTCCCTTTGAAAAAAATAAAAGAACTCAAAATTGTTGCTTACTCAGTAACGTTTCAACCGTAATTAGAACATTGTGTAAATCCAGCCTGGGCACTTGAACGACAAACTCATAATACTGCTTTATTTACTGTTTTTGTTGTTTAGCAAAGACAGAAGTACTCCTTTTTTCTCTCTTTTTCTTTTTTTTTTTAGAGGAATTTGTCAGAATGGTTCTATTCTGCATAAAGTCAGGTGCATATACACACACAGTATGATCAGATTAACTGATTTTGTGCTTATATAAACGGTACAATGCGATTATTTAATCCAAGTACATTTTAATCCAATCGTGAAATTTTGTGCATGTAAACATTATTATTGGGGACTTGAGTTAAACTCGTTCTTCGGTCATCTCATTAATAAAACCTATTATTTTACCTTTTCTGTTGCAGCCGTTTAAGAAACTGAATTTATAAAGGATTAACAGTTCTTGGGTGTTAGTTGGGCTGTAACTTTACGCAAAATTCACAGTTTAATACTAAACTCTGATGTCACAGCTCTATATATTTTTTCGACATGTCTAATAAGCAGCATAAATAAATTGTATTTTTTTTACTGGATCAAATCATTTCCCTACTAAACAAAAACTGTCCCTTAAAGGCACTGCTCTTGTTCTTATTTTCACAGTGTCCTTTATTGCAACCATGTTCCTGTTGTTGTAGTTTTTTGCCAGTTTGTTGTATGCAAAATGCAACAAATGAAATGTCCAGCTGTACTGAAACGGTATGGATCTTGTTTTTCAGGATGCCATCTTGAACTATTATGCAGAGACGTGGGATCCTTCAGGGATCGGTCCATGGCCTTTACGAAGACTCGGCCAGGTATGGTGATCCTGAGGGAAGGGGCAGCTGCCCCTGGAGCAGCTCCAGCAGCTGATCATTCACCTGCATGCCTTGTGGCTTTGAGAACAGGAAAAGTGCATCACAGCGGGACTGTTCAAGGCACCTGTGTATCCAGCGGTGAAACCAAAATGAGTGGGAAACACAAGATGTGCCCAGCTGAGGAGACTGTCGTGAGGATGGGTGAACTTAAACATCCCACCAGTCTAAATTCTCCATGCGATGTCCCGTCCCCTGACTGTGTCTGTAAAGATGTCAAAGTGACACTTGACAATAACAGCATGTGGAACGAGTTCTTTAAATGTAGAACCGAGATGATTCTGACCAAGCAAGGCAGCAGAATGTTCCCTTACTGCCGCTTCCGCATCTCTGGCCTGCAATCCTCCTTAAAGTACTCTCTGGTTATGGACATCGAGCCTCTAGACAACAGTCAGTACAAGTGGACGGGTGAGAGCTGGCATACTTGCAGAAAAGCAGAGCGTCATGTGAAGAGTAAACCTTTCGTCCATCCAGATTCCCCAGCCACAGGTCAACATTGGATGCAGAACCCAGTGTCCTTCTACAGACTGAAACTCACAGACGACATCTCAGACCAGGAGGGGAACATCATCCTGCATCCAATGCACCGCTATCTACCGCAACTGTACCTGGTCCAGGCAGACACCGCTGTAGAAGACTTTAGACTCAATGGTCCTAATGTTCTCACGTTCACTTTCCCCCAGACAGAGTTTATAACCGTCACCTCATACCAAAACCCCCAGTTTACTCAGCTCAAGGTTAACTACAACCCTTTTGCTAAGAAACTGAAGGAGGACAGGGTCATTTCATGTGGCTTAAAACTCAAAGGGAACTCGGGCAAAGAGTTGACCAGCTATGAAGCTAAGACGAACACTGAGGAGCATCCTGTGAGGAAGAGCTTGAAGTTTTTGCTCGCAAACCATAAACCCAGACATTCAAAAGCATCGGACTTCAAACTACCAGCACCAAAAGAACCTCAGGAAAAATCCACAATGAGTAATACACAGTCCGCTGCCCATGTTCCAGGTGAAAGTCCAAGGTAAGTCCTGACTGTTCGATGGACAAAATTATTTCGCTCTTTTCTAATGTGCCATTTGCAACTGCAAGAAATCTTTAGGTCCAGCTGATGTCATATAAAAAGTGTTTTTTCTTTCAAAAAAAAGCCTTTGTTTCCATGGTTACTCAAAGCCCTGGAAATACTAGGCTAGTATTTTGTTCTTACAGAATAGATGTGAAACGTTACATTCAAATTAAATCTGTAGATCAGCCCATTTTCCTAAAATGTTCATTCTCTTTTGTTATCTGTTGGCTTTCTAGTATATTATAAACACCCTGTGACACCGTACCAAAATGCATTCTCTTTCTAGATGCAGACAAGGTCTTTTTAGTCCTGCAGAATATACCTATAATTTGAATTAGTTTAGTGTAAGAATCGTTCAAGCTTCATTTCATGGGTTATGCACTTGTATCCGTCCTCTGTGACCTTGGTCTTTACCAAACATCGAAACGTTTCTATCTTGAATGAGGTACACATCAAGGTTGCCCACTTAGCCCACTGTTATTCAATCCCATAAATGAAACCCAAATAAAACTTGCAATATTACTTGAATCCTGTGAGCAAGCTGAGGTCATTCAGAGAGAACACACACAACATAAAGTTTTGCCTTATGCTGATGACTTACAGCTCCCTATAAGTTCTTACCCTGGTATTGGCTTAATTTGATATATATTGAATTGTTTTGGGGGTAAACATACAACACTTGGCACTAGGATGCAAGTTATCGATTATTGATTGATTTTATTAATCGACTAAAAATTAATTGATATGTAGCGCTTTTCTTAAAAATCCTAGTTTGTATCAAGAAAGTCTTTCCATAACATCGAGGATACATTTTTATTTTTATTTTTTTTACAATATGCTGAATTTTATGAGAGGGACATCATTATATTTTAACACTTTATTGTGCCACCTGTATTAAATACTGACTAAATAAACAAAAATTGTTTTTGTCACTTAGACTTATTAAAAACAACAAAACAGGAACCTATTAGGTTAATTAATGCAAACATATAAGCTGAAGAGAATAAACCCCATCAACAGTGCTTTTGGCATCATATCTTTTTCTATCATGTGACAATTTTTTTGCGCAACGCTTTTCTGTCATCGCATCCTCGCCTTCAGAGCACATCGGTGAGTTTTGGTTGAGAAGCTGACTCTGCTCTGCCAGGCAGCCCAGATGAATGGAGCTATTTTGCTGACCTCTTAAGGAACTTGTTGAGTGTTTAGATTGAAAAACAGAACCATATAAAGAGCACCCTCATTAAACAGTGTAAAAGTAATCCCACACCAGACTCCGTTTGGATCTCTTCATGTTGCGTCCGCCATGACTTCTTTCTCTAATAACTACTGTGGGCGGGTTCCACTTTAGAATGACCGACAGCGGCCTCTGCTGGATAGCGGCCATAGTGGAACACTTGAAAGAAGGTCTAAGCAGACATTATCAGTTAATCGGATGGAGAAAACTTTAATTAACCATTAATCAACAATTGTAAGTCGATTATTAGTTTGCATCCCTAGCCTGCACGTATGGATGATCAGTGCAGGCTATCTTTCTCAAAAACTCGCCTATGTAACTTAAGAGGTGTGGCTCCAGCTCTGAATGGGTCAGGTGACCTATAGTGACCTATAAGGCAGTCTGAGCTCCCTTTTAAACACGAGAGCTAACCTTACAGTCTTTTGCTTTTCTCATCCTTAAGTCAAAGGTTAGTCATAGCCATGGTTATTACAAAATACAGTTAACATAGTTCACAAACCTGCACGTCAACTCCTATGTTGAAGTTCCTGCAGCCTTTCATAATCAGATAATTGAGTCTGCCCTGCCCTTCTCTTCCATGGCTCCTGGAGCTCCCTCTGGCTCTGCTTCATCCTCTCGCTCTCCGTTTCAATGGGAGAGCCTGAGTATAATATAGAGGGGTGAATGTGTCCTTGTCTTTAGAAGGTAACTCCGTGACTTCTCAACCTGCTAGTCAAAAGTCGTCTGCTACCAGATTCTAAAAAACTGTCTGTTTAACTTTGTGACAGTGCAGTGTTGCCAGTTGGCCTGTCGTGATAATCAATTCAATAAATCAATTGATCACACACAATTAATTAAAATAAGCCCGACAATTTGCGTATAAATGCTTGCTTGCTTGCTTGGTGTTTCCGTCTCCTCTGTCTGAGACGGGATAACAAAAAGATTTCAGTTCATTTGGTTTCACCTCACCCCTCCTCTCTCGTTTCCTTCGTGTAGAAGGAGTTACGGGCGTTAGCTTAGTTGACGGGGAGGTTTTCTTCCAGATGGCCACCACTTAACTTGTCTGAGCTGGTAGGTCGAGAAGATATACTTGCGTTATCATGCTAATATCATATTAGTTGAAAAAGGTCTCCAAGTGACAATAATATGATTTATTGCAATAATTTTTAGAAAAATGTATCGTCCAGTAAAATTTATCGTTACAGGCCTAGTTGCCAGTGGCCTTCAGAGATGCTAAACCTGAACGTTACAGGTCTAGTGCCCCCTAGTGGCTAAATGTTACACCATCCTGATTTTTTTTTTTTTTTTTTTACTGTCTCTGCAGTCAGCACTTACTTGGTTTAATTATAGTTTAGGTTAGAAATTAGCACAAAATTTTACTTTTTCTTCTAAACTACATCTAAACTCCCCTTTTAAAAAGTCAAGCTGTTTACCTATCTAGAGATCATAATAAGTACACATTTATTGGGCTGCATTATTTCAGTCAAAATGAATATTTGATGTTTCATTCACAAAATTAGTAGTAACCCTTAAAGTTTGCTATTTGATCTATCTAAATGCATTTTATTACTTGTGGCTTGTGGAGGATAATGTCATAAGCTAAATAGACCTGGTTGAAGTTGGCTCCAGGAATACTCCGTTCAACAGACAACATTAGTGATCTTCTGTACGGAGAATCTCTCTGATTGTGACATTTCTAATGTAAAGCTCTGTGTTTTAATTGTTTATGACATTTAAAAAGAAGCTGAAGATGTGTTTTTATTGAGACAAGCATCCCATTAGAGCATCCTTGTTATGCTTCACTGGATTTTCTTTGATGTGTTTTATCTCTCCTTTTTTAGGATAAACAACTAAACTAATAGTTTACTTGTATTCATGTATTTTTATAATTGTTCTAAGGTGCTTTATTCCTTTTATAAATGTGAAGCACTTTGGTGTATATTTTTTATATGTGAAATGTGCTCTAACTGAACTTTACTTGCAAGGACTCTTTAAAGGGAACTAAAACAACTTAAAAATATAATCTAACAATTCAATTGTTCTGACTGGTTTCTGGCCTTCCTTAAAGGTTGAGTTGGATTTTTTTTTAAATAAGGTTCTTTTAAGGTATTATTGGTAATAGTTCCCTGAATTGCAGTAGAAAGATGTTGTTTCACCCTAAGCTTTTTGACAAGTTAATAATTCTCAGAATATTTGGTTTACATCAGGAAACCAACGCCTGAGGCTTGTAATGGAACAGGGTTATTGTTCAAAAGTCTGTATATGGGAAACCTATTATTGATCGTTGGTAGCAACAACAAATTTTCATCATAGCAGCGATGGAAAGTTCCAGTTGATTGGACTAAAAAGAATCCAGAATTCATAGCTTTACATTCGAGTCATTCCAAAAGCAAAATGGACTGCTAAAGAGTTTAGTGAGCTCATGTGGCTCCAAATAAACAAACGTTGTGCATATTCTCCATTTATGAAGTTTTCACCAGACCCTTTTGTATGTTCTTATGCCGGGCAATATTTCTTTTTGTGAAACTTTCCTTTTGTTAAAAGTTTTATTGGCAGTTGTAGAACAAAATTAATGTAAATATCTGTAAATGGTGCCAATTTCAGCAATTTGACACTAGTAGTAGCAGTATATCTTAGCAGTGTATGATAACGATTAAGTGAGATTGTCACTAATGCATTGCTTTTCTGTGGTTTCCTTCAGCAACAGTTCTCGTCCTGCTCCGAAGTTAATTTCTGAGCTTATTTGTGAGGCTCATGTTTCACTGCAGAGGTGTAACATTGAGCAACGCGGCAGCAACCAGAGCAACTCCATTGGAGCAGCCCAGAATAACACTACATCCACTAGTTGGACTGACAAGAATAAGCAGAGTTTTGTACATAAGAACAATGGAACAATCACTACATCCACCAGGAAGAGTCCAACTGTTGACACAACAAGAAACAAGGAGCATCTGTCTGATGTTACGGCCGATGTCAGGACAGAATGCGCTGCTGCTGCTGCTGCTACAGGAGGGCAGGTTTCCTCGAATAAACCAGACCAGCAAAGTATGGCAGACACTCCATCAGATGGTGGGAAGCAACAGAAACGGCCAGTTCGATTGCCTCTACCCGCACTTGCACTTTTTCTAAAGCAACATTCAACAAATTCTAAAAAGGCGAAGAACAAACCGGACCTTCCTCCTCAAGAGTCTCTGCCCACGTCCTGTGCTTCTCAAAGTTCTGCTTCAGAACCCCAACAGGAAACCAGTGTCGAACCCATCATGGAAGACAAACCCATCATGGAAGACAGCAGAAAGGATGTTCTGCCGGATGAAAAGGCTTTAAATGGCACTAAACCCGCAGCTGAAACGGCTCTCCGGCCCTGCAGCCCATCCAGTCCAGACCCTCTCAGTGCCACTGAATCAGAGGAACCTGGAAAAACCGAAAAGCCCTTCATCTCCAGTGGTGAAAGTTTAGGCTCAGGGCCGGCGGTCAGTCATCACAAAGCATCCATATGTGAGAATACATTTGACTCCCTTGAGATGTCTCCGCTCACCCTCACATGTTCTACCTCTGCATCACCTGATTTGTCCTTACATCTCAGTCCTGCCTTGGCTCTGCCAGACCCTCCCAAAGCAGCAGCAGAGTCTTCCACACTACCTCCAGGCTCTCGCTCCATGAAGATTGACTCTATGCTTCCTGATCCTCAGTGTTCCTCGTTTGACTTTGATCTTTTGTCACCTGCGAGCTCCCCCGAGCCTTTACCTCCTCTCCCTGCCTCCTTGGCTTTAGAACTCGACTCTGCACCATCTGCTGAGGGAGGTTCAGCAGGGTCCTTCGAAGACCCCGAACAAGACAGAAGCTCGTCGGTTTTTAAATGGCATACAGTATTACCTGTGTCTGGGCCGTATGCAGACTCTCCTTTCACAACGTTACAGCCCCAGCAGCAGTCAGCTCCGTTGATATCCGTCGCTCCATCTTTGTTGTCCTGCCTTCCTGAGCCTCGGAGTATTGATACTTCGACTCCAAGTCCTCCAAAAGACCCCGTTCCCTCATTTCAAGAGAGCGAACAGTCTCTGCCTTTCCCAGCAGAGCTGTCCCCCCTTGCTCTTCAGCTCCCACTGTCTCCAACCTTCTCTTCACTGGACGAAGATGGACTGTCCCCCACAACTTCCCTCTCAGAGCTTGTCAGCTTTTTCTCCGCCAACGACGACATCGGGGTGGAGTTTTCCAACACAGACATGGCAGCTGTCCCTACCCAGCCTTTGCCGGTTTCAGAGCCGCCCCAGCCCTCTGAGCCCGTGCTGCCAGTGTCGGCTAGCAAGCCATGCAAGAGGAAGAAGTCGTCCAGGCCAACAACGCTTGCCAGGCTGGATGTGGATCACGGTGACTACAGGAGCAAGCAGCCCAAAGTTGAAGAAGTCGAGGAGCAGCTTTTTATCTCTTTCACGTCTAAGGTAAGAACACAAAGGAATGGGAAAATAAAAATGTAAGATCTGCGTTCAACTTGGCCTTAAGCTTTAGTTTGTCTGCTTGTAAAGGTCTTTAGCTTTAGTGGCGTTTGGAATTCCTTCTGTTTGGATGTGGGAGGCTTCAGTGAAACACTACCTGCATGTTGAAGACCTCAGTGTTCCTCAACATTACCATGAGGAGACCTTTGCTCTCTTGTCTTTTCAATACATGCAATGCTGTCAGGAAGAACAAGTAGCTGTTACCATACGGTGACTAACTAGGAATACAGAGTTGATTTATGAACCATTCCAATTAATAACAATTTGAAGTATGCAGAGTGAAAACATAGTTTTTTCCAGACTTTATTTGTTTAATGACTGGGAGGCGTTGGAAGATTTGGGTCCCAGATAACTCTCAACAACCCGGGTTACGTCCCAACACAGCTTGTTCCATAACTCCACCTTTGAACTCTGGTTCTCTCGCATCCCATTAACCCGCAGAGCTGAATTTTGTAAAATCTTTTTCTTTCACGTTTAAACTTTGTTCATGTGCTCAACCTTCTTCATGGAGAATGGCACGTCATTAACATCAAGCAGAATGGTTGTGCAAGGGTTTAACATAGTAGTCAATCCTTCCTAATTTGGTTTTAAACGTTTCTTTTTCGCCGTTTTGTGTTTATCAGCATGTTTCTGTCTTATACTGAAGAATGATATAAGAGATCTCTTATGTTTCAGAGGGTTTTTATTATGTGTCATCCATATTTCAACTTTTGATCCATGCTCTCCTCAGCTGATGGAGCGACTTCAGATGCATTCCTCCATAGTTGATCATGTGACTAATATCATCAGGATAGCTTTCAGTTTGAACTGGGGGAAAACTAGCGAATGAGTCAGTTATTTTCCTAAAAGTATCTTTTAAAGCTAATAAAGGTCTAAGCAGTTAATAAATCTGCATGTGATTAAAAGCAATGCTTCAAGCAGCCATGTTTCCAAAGCACAGAAACATTTCTTCAGATCTCTGGTTCACAGCAGTAGGTTCTGAGTCATCAAACAAGCATTTATCATGTGTGTTCATGTTGGCTTTTACTGTATTTTAAAGTTGGAACAATCTGAGTCTTTTCATTATTGAATTGTTCATTCTTTACTGACTCATTTAAGGAATAAGAATAAAAATAATCCAATTATTTCAGGAGGCCCTAAAGCAGCACACTGCTGAGTCATCTGAAGAGCCGCTCCCTGACCCTCAGCTGACAGCGGACACCAGACCTGCCCAAGAACCGGAGAGCAGCAGCACAGGTACCACAAGACGCTTCTGGGTCTCTGACCATCTTGGGTTGGATTGATACAGATAGTTTCATCGAGTTGTTTAAAGCTGGATTTAAGATCCAGATTAAAAACTAATCCTGTTTCAGTGAAGTTGTGGTTTTGTTGGTTAGCTTTACTGATTGCTCACCAGATGTTACCAAAAGGTGGTCTTAGATGTAACTGGGGGTTCTGACCCCAATGAAACATTCTGCTCTGAGATAAACCTTCTCAATTCCAGCAGAGAGTCTGGAGGAGACGATTGTGGTCAACGAGGAGATTCTTCTTCGAGACTTGAAGCTCATGAAACACAGGCAGGTCATCCACCCTGTGCTGCAGGAAGGTAGGCATTACTGGATTCCAATAAGGTCTCTTAAAGCTAACATTTTCCACACAACACTCTAAGACAGGGATAGTCTTTGCAGTGCTTGTGGTGCTTTACTGGATACTTCATGTGGTGGTTTACAGTAATATACAAAATACTGCCAATACATCTTTAAAACGTGTTGGAGAAACGTATAACGCACTCTGTTACATACACACAGGCTTTGGCAACATATGACTCGTATGCCTTAGTTAAAGTTGTTTCCAAATGAGGGATACTGTCAAACCTGGCAACACAGGCACAAGAAACCAGACCTGAGAAGTAGTGAGGAAAAAGAGAAGTAGTAAACAAAAACCAGCATGCAGATGTGGGCGTGGACGAGCACACCGCTGGCAGGTGTTCAGGTCGGCCATTAGTGACGGCGCGCTCAGTCGCAGCGGCTCAGGCTAACCCTCCATCTGATGTACCGTGAATTCATAATGACAAAGCACTTTCCTTTCCTTCGTTTCCCAATAAAAAAATGAAAGTAACCGTGTTTTCAAGATGAGCACAGAACATCTGAAGAGAAACGGACTGATAAATTCTTCATATGCAAACGCAGCCGCTGCAGTTTCAGACGGAGCCATTTCATAACCGCACAGCCACAAATTCCCTATAAGGTGTCCTCCTGGCAGCGGTCTCAGAAAGACACACAGCACAGCGCATTGCTTCACAATGAGTGAACACAGGGACATCTTTACTTTTATTGGAAAGCCCTTCCAAGTGGGTGTGGCCTGGCTTCCACCCACCCTGAACTAACTGAGCTGCAGAGGAATGAAATCCTCCAAGCTGAACTCAGAGGAAGTTCTGAAGCAGAATCTCCCACTCTGGTCCAGAAAGCATGTCTTTCTTTATTCATGCATCCATTTTCAACCGTCAACACGATCTAGAGAAAACAGCAACGTTCTGATCCCCTGCACATATACCTCATTTTGACTGCAGCAGCAAACTACAACATGAATAAACTGAAGGCTGTGCACGATAGCTTCTGCTCATCTTAGTGCTAAGGTGCATTTTTTAGAAATGATGACTGGTTGGCTGTTTGCTTTTTGTGAGGATGCTCTAAGAACATGTTCCCTCATTATGTCTGGTGTTTTATTGGCTCAGTTGGCCTCAAGATGACTCTCCTGGATCCGGCGCTGTCCATCGACTTGCAGAGTACCTGGGAGTCTGTCTTCCCATCCCCCCTCCTGGCGATGTTATGGAACCACCACACAGACGGTTCCCACATCCCAAGTACGCTTGTTCACTGACTTGGTGATTTTTTCTTCTGCATCAGCCGCAGCTTTAAGGAGTTTCTGTGTTTAGGAATAAACTGAAGTAACTGTAAAATGTAGCTTAAAGGTTGTCCGAGTGTAATTATTTTTTATTAATCTTTTTTCTCCTCAGGGGTCTTGGCCTCCTTTCAGTCCAGAACAGGAAAAGCTACAGATGTGACCCAGATTAAAGGCTGGAAAGAGAATTTACACCGCTGGAGGCAG